>NW_027474538.1:0-37613 GCF_050947335.1 Megachile rotundata
AGCATAATATGGCTAATAATATGAGTTAGATTGATAATAATAAGAGTAATAAGTATAGTAATTGTCGTTCTATCGATCATATAAGCATAATATGGCTAATAATATGAGTTAGATTGATAATACTAAGAGTAGTGAGTATAGTAATTCTCGTTCTATCGATCATTTAAGCATAATATGGCTAATAATATGAGTTAGATTGATAATAATAAGAGTAATAAGTATAGTAATTGTCGTTCTATCGATCATATAAGCATAATATGGCTAATAATATGAGTTAGATTGATAATACTAAGAGTAGTGAGTATAGTAATTCTCGTTCTATCGATCATTTAAGCATAATATGGCTAATAATATGAGTTAGATTGATAATAATAACAGTAATAAGTATAGTAATTGTCGTTCTATCGATAATATAAGCATAATATGGCTAATAATATGAGTTAGATTGATAATAATAACAGTAATAAGTATAGTAATTGTCGTTCTATCGATAATATAAGCATAATATGGCTAATAATATGAGTTAGATTGATAATACTAAGAGTAGTGAGTATAGTAATTCTCGTTCTATCGATCATATAAGCATAATATGGCTAATAATATGAGTTAGATTGATAATAATAAGAGTAATGAGTATGGTAATTGTAGTTCTATCGATCATTTAAGCATAATATGGCTAATAATATGAGTTAGATTGATAATAATAAGAGTAATAAGTATAGTAATTGTCGTTCTCTCGATCATACAAGCATAATATGGCTAATAATATGAGTTAGAGTGATAATACTAAGAGTAGTGAGTATAGTAATTCTCATTCTATCGATCATATAAGCATAATATGGCTAATAATATGAGTTAGATTGATAATAATAACAGTAATAAGTATAGTAATTGTCGTTCTATCGATAATATAAGCATAATATGGCTAATAATATGAGTTAGATTGATAATAATAACAGTAATAAGTATAGTAATTGTCGTTCTATCGATAATATAACCATAATATGGCTAATAATATGAGTTAGATTGATAATACTAAGAGTAGTGAGTATAGTAATTGTCGTTCTATCGATCATATAAGCATAATATGGCTAGTAATATGAGTTACATTGATAATAATAAGTGTAATAAGTATAGTAATTGTCGTTCTATCGATCATATAAGCATAAAATGGCTAATAATATGCGTTAGATTGATAATAATAAGAGTAATGAGTATAGTAATTGTGGTTCTATCGATCATTTAAGCACAATATGGCTAATAATATGAGTTAGATTGATAATAATAACAGTAATAGGTATAGTAATTGTCGTTCTATCGATCATTTAAGCATAATATGGCTAATAATATGAGTTAGATTGATAATAATAAGAGTAATAAGTATAGTAATTGTCGTTCTCTCGATCATACAAGCATAATATGGCTAATAATATGAGTTAGAGTGATAATACTAAGAGTAGTGAGTATAGTAATTCTCGTTCTATCGATCATATAAGCATAATATGGCTAATAATATGAGTTAGATTCATAATAATAACAGTAATAAGTATAGTAATTGTCGTTCTATCGATAATATAAGCATAATATGGCTAATAATATGAGTTAGATTGATAATAATAAGAGTAATAAGTATAGTAATTGTCGTTCTCTCGATCATACAAGCATAATATGGCTAATAATATGAGTTAGAGTGATAATAATAAGTGTAATAGGTATAGTAATTGTCGTTCTATCGATCATATAAGCATAAAATGGCTAATAATATGCGTTAGATTGATAATAATAAGAGTAATGAGTATAGTAATTGTGGTTCTATCGATCATTTAAGCATAATATGGCTAATAATATGAGTTAGATTGATAATAATAACAGTAATAGGTATAGTAATTGTCGTTCTATCGATCATTTAAGCATAATATGGCTAATAATATGAGTTAGATTGATAATAATAAGAGTAATAAGTATAGTAATTGTCGTTCTCTCGATCATACAAGCATAATATGGCTAATAATATGAGTTAGAGTGATAATACTAAGAGTAGTGAGTATAGTAATTCTCATTCTATCGATCATACAAGCATAATATGGCTAATAATATGAGTTAGAGTGATAATACTAAGAGTAGTGAGTATAGTAATTCTCATTCTATCGATCATATAAGCATAATATGGCTAATAATATGAGTTAGATTGATAATAATAACAGCAATAAGTATAGTAATTGTCGTTCTATCGATAATATAACCATAATATGGCTAATAATATGAGTTAGATTGATAATACTAAGAGTAGTGAGTATAGTAATTGTCGTTCTATCGATCATATAAGCATAGTATGGCTAGTAATATGAGTTACATTGATAATAATAAGTGTAATAAGTATAGTAATTGTCGTTCTATCGATCATATAAGCATAATATGGCTAATAATATGCGTTAGATTGATAATAATAAGAGTAATGAGTACAGTAATTGTGGTTCTATCGATCATATAAGCATAATATGGCTAATAATATGAGTTAGATTGATAATAATAAGAGTAATAAGTATAGTAATTGTCGTTCTATCGATCATATAAGCATAATATGGCTAATAATATGAGTTAGATTGATAATACTAAGAGTAGTGAGTATAGTAATTCTCGTTCTATCGATCATTTAAGCATAATATGGCTAATAATATGAGTTAGATTGATAATAATAAGAGTAATAAGTATAGTAATTGTCGTTCTATCGATCATATAAGCATAATATGGCTAATAATATGAGTTAGATTGATAATACTAAGAGTAGTGAGTATAGTAATTCTCGTTCTATCGATCATTTAAGCATAATATGGCTAATAATATGAGTTAGATTGATAATAATAACAGTAATAAGTATAGTAATTGTCGTTCTATCGATAATATAAGCATAATATGGCTAATAATATGAGTTAGATTGATAATAATAACAGTAATAAGTATAGTAATTGTCGTTCTATCGATAATATAAGCATAATATGGCTAATAATATGAGTTAGATTGATAATACTAAGAGTAGTGAGTATAGTAATTCTCGTTCTATCGATCATATAAGCATAATATGGCTAATAATATGAGTTAGATTGATAATAATAAGAGTAATGAGTATGGTAATTGTAGTTCTATCGATCATTTAAGCATAATATGGCTAATAATATGAGTTAGATTGATAATAATAAGAGTAATAAGTATAGTAATTGTCGTTCTCTCGATCATACAAGCATAATATGGCTAATAATATGAGTTAGAGTGATAATACTAAGAGTAGTGAGTATAGTAATTCTCGTTCTATCGATCATATAAGCATAATATGGCTAATAATATGAGTTAGATTCATAATAATAACAGTAATAAGTATAGTAATTGTCGTTCTATCGATCATACAAGCATAATATGGCTAATAATATGAGTTAGAGTGATAATAATAAGTGTAATAGGTATAGTAATTGTCGTTCTATCGATCATATAAGCATAAAATGGCTAATAATATGCGTTAGATTGATAATAATAAGAGTAATGAGTATAGTAATTGTGGTTCTATCGATCATTTAAGCATAATATGGCTAATAATATGAGTTAGATTGATAATAATAACAGTAATAGGTATAGTAATTGTCGTTCTATCGATCATTTAAGCATAATATGGGTAATAATATGAGTTAGATTGATAATAATAAGAGTAATGAGTATAGTAATTGTAGTTCTGTCGATCATATCTGCATAATATGGTTAATAATATGAGTTAGATTGATAATAATAAGAGTAATAAGTATAGTAATTGTCGTTCTATCGATAATATAACCATAATATGGCTAATAATATGAGTTAGATTGATAATACTAAGAGTAGTGAGTATAGTAATTCTCGTTCTATCGATCATATAAGCATAATATGGCTAATAATATGAGTTAGATTGATAATAATAAGAGTAATGAGTATAGTAATTGTAGTTCTATCGATCATTTAAGCATAATATGGCTAATAATATGAGTTAGATTGATAATAATAACAGTAATAAGTATAGTAATTGTCGTTCTATCGATAATATAACCATAATATGGCTAATAATATGAGTTAGATTGATAATACTAAGAGTAGTGAGTATAGTAATTGTCGTTCTATCGATCATATAAGCATAATATGGCTAGTAATATGAGTTACATTGATAATAATAAGTGTAATAAGTATAGTAATTGTCGTTCTATCGATCATATAAGCATAAAATGGCTAATAATATGCGTTAGATTGATAATAATAAGAGTAATGAGTATAGTAATTGTGGTTCTATCGATCATTTAAGCACAATATGGCTAATAATATGAGTTAGATTGATAATAATAACAGTAATAGGTATAGTAATTGTCGTTCTATCGATCATTTAAGCATAATATGGCTAATAATATGAGTTAGATTGATAATAATAAGAGTAATAAGTATAGTAATTGTCGTTCTCTCGATCATACAAGCATAATATGGCTAATAATATGAGTTAGAGTGATAATACTAAGAGTAGTGAGTATAGTAATTCTCATTCTATCGATCATATAAGCATAATATGGCTAATAATATGAGTTAGATTGATAATAATAACAGTAATAAGTATAGTAATTGTCGTTCTATCGATAATATAACCATAATATGGCTAATAATATGAGTTAGATTGATAATACTAAGAGTAGTGAGTATAGTAATTGTCGTTCTATCGATCATATAAGCATAGTATGGCTAGTAATATGAGTTACATTGATAATAATAAGTGTAATAAGTATAGTAATTGTCGTTCTATCGATCATATAAGCATAATATGGCTAATAATATGCGTTAGATTGATAATAATAAGAGTAATGAGTACAGTAATTGTGGTTCTATCGATCATATAAGCATAATATGGCTAATAATATGAGTTAGATTGATAATAATAAGAGTAATAAGTATAGTAATTGTCGTTCTATCGATCATATAAGCATAATATGGCTAATAATATGAGTTAGATTGATAATACTAAGAGTAGTGAGTATAGTAATTCTCGTTCTATCGATCATTTAAGCATAATATGGCTAATAATATGAGTTAGATTGATAATAATAACAGTAATAAGTATAGTAATTGTCGTTCTATCGATAATATAAGCATAATATGGCTAATAATATGAGTTAGATTGATAATAATAACAGTAATAAGTATAGTAATTGTCGTTCTATCGATAATATAACCATAATATGGCTAATAATATGAGTTAGATTGATAATACTAAGAGTAGTGAGTATAGTAATTGTCGTTCTATCGATCATATAAGCATAGTATGGCTAGTAATATGAGTTACATTGATAATAATAAGTGTAATAAGTATAGTAATTGTCGTTCTATCGATCATATAAGCATAATATGGCTAATAATATGCGTTAGATTGATAATAATAAGAGTAATGAGTACAGTAATTGTGGTTCTATCGATCATATAAGCATAATATGGCTAATAATATGAGTTAGATTGATAATAATAAGAGTAATAAGTATAGTAATTATCGTTCTATCGATCATATAAGCATAATATGGCTAATAATATGAGTTAGATTGATAATACTAAGAGTAGTGAGTATAGTAATTCTCGTTCTATCGATCATTTAAGCATAATATGGCTAATAATATGAGTTAGATTGATAATAATAAGAGTAATAAGTATAGTAATTGTCGTTCTATCGATCATATAAGCATAATATGGCTAATAATATGAGTTAGATTGATAATACTAAGAGTAGTGAGTATAGTAATTCTCGTTCTATCGATCATTTAAGCATAATATGGCTAATAATATGAGTTAGATTGATAATAATAACAGTAATAAGTATAGTAATTGTCGTTCTATCGATAATATAAGCATAATATGGCTAATAATATGAGTTAGATTGATAATAATAACAGTAATAAGTATAGTAATTGTCGTTCTATCGATAATATAAGCATAATATGGCTAATAATATGAGTTAGATTGATAATACTAAGAGTAGTGAGTATAGTAATTCTCGTTCTATCGATCATATAAGCATAATATGGCTAATAATATGAGTTAGATTGATAATAATAAGAGTAATGAGTATGGTAATTGTAGTTCTATCGATCATTTAAGCATAATATGGCTAATAATATGAGTTAGATTGATAATAATAAGAGTAATAAGTATAGTAATTGTCGTTCTCTCGATCATACAAGCATAATATGGCTAATAATATGAGTTAGAGTGATAATACTAAGAGTAGTGAGTATAGTAATTCTCATTCTATCGATCATATAAGCATAATATGGCTAATAATATGAGTTAGATTGATAATAATAACAGTAATAAGTATAGTAATTGTCGTTCTATCGATAATATAAGCATAATATGGCTAATAATATGAGTTAGATTGATAATAATAACAGTAATAAGTATAGTAATTGTCGTTCTATCGATAATATAACCATAATATGGCTAATAATATGAGTTAGATTGATAATACTAAGAGTAGTGAGTATAGTAATTGTCGTTCTATCGATCATATAAGCATAATATGGCTAGTAATATGAGTTACATTGATAATAATAAGTGTAATAAGTATAGTAATTGTCGTTCTATCGATCATATAAGCATAAAATGGCTAATAATATGCGTTAGATTGATAATAATAAGAGTAATGAGTATAGTAATTGTGGTTCTATCGATCATTTAAGCACAATATGGCTAATAATATGAGTTAGATTGATAATAATAACAGTAATAGGTATAGTAATTGTCGTTCTATCGATCATTTAAGCATAATATGGCTAATAATATGAGTTACATTGATAATAATAAGTGTAATAAGTATAGTAATTGTCGTTCTATCGATCATATAAGCATAATATGGCTAATAATATGAGTTAGAGTGATAATACTAAGAGTAGTGAGTATAGTAATTCTCATTCTATCGATCATATAAGCATAATATGGCTAATAATATGAGTTAGATTGATAATAATAACAGTAATAAGTATAGTAATTGTCGTTCTATCGATAATATAAGCATAATATGGCTAATAATATGAGTTAGATTGATAATAATAACAGTAATAAGTATAGTAATTGTCGTTCTATCGATAATATAACCATAATATGGCTAATAATATGAGTTAGATTGATAATACTAAGAGTAGTGAGTATAGTAATTCTCGTTCTATCGATCATATAAGCATAATATGGCTAATAATATGAGTTAGATTGATAATAATAAGAGTAATGAGTATAGTAATTGTAGTTCTATCGATCATTTAAGCATAATATGGCTAATAATATGAGTTAGATTGATAATAATAACAGTAATAAGTATAGTAATTGTCGTTCTATCGATAATATAACCATAATATGGCTAATAATATGAGTTAGATTGATAATACTAAGAGTAGTGAGTATAGTAATTGTCGTTCTATCGATCATATAAGCATAATATGGCTAGTAATATGAGTTACATTGATAATAATAAGTGTAATAAGTATAGTAATTGTCGTTCTATCGATCATATAAGCATAAAATGGCTAATAATATGCGTTAGATTGATAATAATAAGAGTAATGAGTATAGTAATTGTAGTTCTATCGATCATTTAAGCACAATATGGCTAATAATATGAGTTAGATTGATAATAATAACAGTAATAGGTATAGTAATTGTCGTTCTATCGATCATTTAAGCATAATATGGCTAATAATATGAGTTAGATTGATAATAATAAGAGTAATAAGTATAGTAATTGTCGTTCTCTCGATCATACAAGCATAATATGGCTAATAATATGAGTTAGAGTGATAATACTAAGAGTAGTGAGTATAGTAATTCTCGTTCTATCGATCATATAAGCATAATATGGCTAATAATATGAGTTAGATTGATAATAATAAGAGTAATGGGTATAGTAATTGTAGTTCTATCGATCATATAAGCAAAATATGGCTAATAATATGAGTTAGATTGATAATAATAAGAGTAATAACTACACTAATTGTCGTTCTATCGATCATATAAGCATAATAAGGCTAATAATATGAGTTAGAGTGATAATACTAAGAGTAGTGAGTACTGTAATTCTCATTCTATCGATCATATAAGCATAATATGGCTAATAATATGAGTTAGATTGATAATAATAACAGTAATAAGTATAGTAACTGTCGTTCTATCGATAATATAAGCATAATATGGCTAATAATATGAGTTAGATTGATAATACTAAGAGTAGTGAGTATAGTAATTGTCGTTCTATCGATCATATAAGCATAATATGGCTAATAATATGATATAGATTGATAATAATAAGAGTAATAAGTATAGTATTTGTCGTTCTCTCGATCATACAAGCATAATATGGCTAATAATATGAGTTAGAGTGATAATAATAAGTGTAATAGGTATAGTAATTGTCGTTCTATCGATCATATAAGCATAAAATGGCTAATAATATGCGTTAGATTGATAATAATAAGAGTAATGAGTATAGTAATTGTGGTTCTATCGATCATTTAAGCATAATATGGCTAATAATATGAGTTAGATTGATAATAATAACAGTAATAGGTATAGTAATTGTCGTTCTATCGATCATACAAGCATAATATGGCTAATAATATGAGTTAGAGTGATAATACTAAGAGTAGTGAGTATAGTAATTCTCGTTCTATCGATCATATAAGCATAATATGGCTAATAATATGAGTTAGATTCATAATAATAACAGTAATAAGTATAGTAATTGTCGTTCTATCGATAATATAAGCATAATATGGCTAATAATATGAGTTAGATTGATAATAATAAGAGTAATAAGTATAGTAATTGTCGTTCTCTCGATCATACAAGCATAATATGGCTAATAATATGAGTTAGAGTGATAATAATAAGTGTAATAGGTATAGTAATTGTCGTTCTATCGATCATATAAGCATAAAATGGCTAATAATATGCGTTAGATTGATAATAATAAGAGTAATGAGTATAGTAATTGTGGTTCTATCGATCATTTAAGCATAATATGGCTAATAATATGAGTTAGATTGATAATAATAACAGTAATAGGTATAGTAATTGTCGTTCTATCGATCATTTAAGCATAATATGGCTAATAATATGAGTTAGATTGATAATAATAAGAGTAATAAGTATAGTAATTGTCGTTCTCTCGATCATACAAGCATAATATGGCTAATAATATGAGTTAGAGTGATAATACTAAGAGTAGTGAGTATAGTAATTCTCATTCTATCGATCATACAAGCATAATATGGCTAATAATATGAGTTAGAGTGATAATACTAAGAGTAGTGAGTATAGTAATTCTCATTCTATCGATCATATAAGCATAATATGGCTAATAATATGAGTTAGATTGATAATAATAACAGCAATAAGTATAGTAATTGTCGTTCTATCGATAATATAACCATAATATGGCTAATAATATGAGTTAGATTGATAATACTAAGAGTAGTGAGTATAGTAATTGTCGTTCTATCGATCATATAAGCATAGTATGGCTAGTAATATGAGTTACATTGATAATAATAAGTGTAATAAGTATAGTAATTGTCGTTCTATCGATCATATAAGCATAATATGGCTAATAATATGCGTTAGATTGATAATAATAAGAGTAATGAGTACAGTAATTGTGGTTCTATCGATCATATAAGCATAATATGGCTAATAATATGAGTTAGATTGATAATAATAAGAGTAATAAGTATAGTAATTGTCGTTCTATCGATCATATAAGCATAATATGGCTAATAATATGAGTTAGATTGATAATACTAAGAGTAGTGAGTATAGTAATTCTCGTTCTATCGATCATTTAAGCATAATATGGCTAATAATATGAGTTAGATTGATAATAATAAGAGTAATAAGTATAGTAATTGTCGTTCTATCGATCATATAAGCATAATATGGCTAATAATATGAGTTAGATTGATAATACTAAGAGTAGTGAGTATAGTAATTCTCGTTCTATCGATCATTTAAGCATAATATGGCTAATAATATGAGTTAGATTGATAATAATAACAGTAATAAGTATAGTAATTGTCGTTCTATCGATAATATAAGCATAATATGGCTAATAATATGAGTTAGATTGATAATAATAACAGTAATAAGTATAGTAATTGTCGTTCTATCGATAATATAAGCATAATATGGCTAATAATATGAGTTAGATTGATAATACTAAGAGTAGTGAGTATAGTAATTCTCGTTCTATCGATCATATAAGCATAATATGGCTAATAATATGAGTTAGATTGATAATAATAAGAGTAATGAGTATGGTAATTGTAGTTCTATCGATCATTTAAGCATAATATGGCTAATAATATGAGTTAGATTGATAATAATAAGAGTAATAAGTATAGTAATTGTCGTTCTCTCGATCATACAAGCATAATATGGCTAATAATATGAGTTAGAGTGATAATACTAAGAGTAGTGAGTATAGTAATTCTCGTTCTATCGATCATATAAGCATAATATGGCTAATAATATGAGTTAGATTCATAATAATAACAGTAATAAGTATAGTAATTGTCGTTCTATCGATCATACAAGCATAATATGGCTAATAATATGAGTTAGAGTGATAATAATAAGTGTAATAGGTATAGTAATTGTCGTTCTATCGATCATATAAGCATAAAATGGCTAATAATATGCGTTAGATTGATAATAATAAGAGTAATGAGTATAGTAATTGTGGTTCTATCGATCATTTAAGCATAATATGGCTAATAATATGAGTTAGATTGATAATAATAACAGTAATAGGTATAGTAATTGTCGTTCTATCGATCATTTAAGCATAATATGGGTAATAATATGAGTTAGATTGATAATAATAAGAGTAATGAGTATAGTAATTGTAGTTCTGTCGATCATATCTGCATAATATGGTTAATAATATGAGTTAGATTGATAATAATAAGAGTAATAAGTATAGTAATTGTCGTTCTATCGATAATATAACCATAATATGGCTAATAATATGAGTTAGATTGATAATACTAAGAGTAGTGAGTATAGTAATTCTCGTTCTATCGATCATATAAGCATAATATGGCTAATAATATGAGTTAGATTGATAATAATAAGAGTAATGAGTATAGTAATTGTAGTTCTATCGATCATTTAAGCATAATATGGCTAATAATATGAGTTAGATTGATAATAATAACAGTAATAAGTATAGTAATTGTCGTTCTATCGATAATATAACCATAATATGGCTAATAATATGAGTTAGATTGATAATACTAAGAGTAGTGAGTATAGTAATTGTCGTTCTATCGATCATATAAGCATAATATGGCTAGTAATATGAGTTACATTGATAATAATAAGTGTAATAAGTATAGTAATTGTCGTTCTATCGATCATATAAGCATAAAATGGCTAATAATATGCGTTAGATTGATAATAATAAGAGTAATGAGTATAGTAATTGTGGTTCTATCGATCATTTAAGCACAATATGGCTAATAATATGAGTTAGATTGATAATAATAACAGTAATAGGTATAGTAATTGTCGTTCTATCGATCATTTAAGCATAATATGGCTAATAATATGAGTTAGATTGATAATAATAAGAGTAATAAGTATAGTAATTGTCGTTCTCTCGATCATACAAGCATAATATGGCTAATAATATGAGTTAGAGTGATAATACTAAGAGTAGTGAGTATAGTAATTCTCATTCTATCGATCATATAAGCATAATATGGCTAATAATATGAGTTAGATTGATAATAATAACAGTAATAAGTATAGTAATTGTCGTTCTATCGATAATATAACCATAATATGGCTAATAATATGAGTTAGATTGATAATACTAAGAGTAGTGAGTATAGTAATTGTCGTTCTATCGATCATATAAGCATAGTATGGCTAGTAATATGAGTTACATTGATAATAATAAGTGTAATAAGTATAGTAATTGTCGTTCTATCGATCATATAAGCATAATATGGCTAATAATATGCGTTAGATTGATAATAATAAGAGTAATGAGTACAGTAATTGTGGTTCTATCGATCATATAAGCATAATATGGCTAATAATATGAGTTAGATTGATAATAATAAGAGTAATAAGTATAGTAATTGTCGTTCTATCGATCATATAAGCATAATATGGCTAATAATATGAGTTAGATTGATAATACTAAGAGTAGTGAGTATAGTAATTCTCGTTCTATCGATCATTTAAGCATAATATGGCTAATAATATGAGTTAGATTGATAATAATAACAGTAATAAGTATAGTAATTGTCGTTCTATCGATAATATAAGCATAATATGGCTAATAATATGAGTTAGATTGATAATAATAACAGTAATAAGTATAGTAATTGTCGTTCTATCGATAATATAACCATAATATGGCTAATAATATGAGTTAGATTGATAATACTAAGAGTAGTGAGTATAGTAATTGTCGTTCTATCGATCATATAAGCATAGTATGGCTAGTAATATGAGTTACATTGATAATAATAAGTGTAATAAGTATAGTAATTGTCGTTCTATCGATCATATAAGCATAATATGGCTAATAATATGCGTTAGATTGATAATAATAAGAGTAATGAGTACAGTAATTGTGGTTCTATCGATCATATAAGCATAATATGGCTAATAATATGAGTTAGATTGATAATAATAAGAGTAATAAGTATAGTAATTATCGTTCTATCGATCATATAAGCATAATATGGCTAATAATATGAGTTAGATTGATAATACTAAGAGTAGTGAGTATAGTAATTCTCGTTCTATCGATCATTTAAGCATAATATGGCTAATAATATGAGTTAGATTGATAATAATAAGAGTAATAAGTATAGTAATTGTCGTTCTATCGATCATATAAGCATAATATGGCTAATAATATGAGTTAGATTGATAATACTAAGAGTAGTGAGTATAGTAATTCTCGTTCTATCGATCATTTAAGCATAATATGGCTAATAATATGAGTTAGATTGATAATAATAACAGTAATAAGTATAGTAATTGTCGTTCTATCGATAATATAAGCATAATATGGCTAATAATATGAGTTAGATTGATAATAATAACAGTAATAAGTATAGTAATTGTCGTTCTATCGATAATATAAGCATAATATGGCTAATAATATGAGTTAGATTGATAATACTAAGAGTAGTGAGTATAGTAATTCTCGTTCTATCGATCATATAAGCATAATATGGCTAATAATATGAGTTAGATTGATAATAATAAGAGTAATGAGTATGGTAATTGTAGTTCTATCGATCATTTAAGCATAATATGGCTAATAATATGAGTTAGATTGATAATAATAAGAGTAATAAGTATAGTAATTGTCGTTCTCTCGATCATACAAGCATAATATGGCTAATAATATGAGTTAGAGTGATAATACTAAGAGTAGTGAGTATAGTAATTCTCATTCTATCGATCATATAAGCATAATATGGCTAATAATATGAGTTAGATTGATAATAATAACAGTAATAAGTATAGTAATTGTCGTTCTATCGATAATATAAGCATAATATGGCTAATAATATGAGTTAGATTGATAATAATAACAGTAATAAGTATAGTAATTGTCGTTCTATCGATAATATAACCATAATATGGCTAATAATATGAGTTAGATTGATAATACTAAGAGTAGTGAGTATAGTAATTGTCGTTCTATCGATCATATAAGCATAATATGGCTAGTAATATGAGTTACATTGATAATAATAAGTGTAATAAGTATAGTAATTGTCGTTCTATCGATCATATAAGCATAAAATGGCTAATAATATGCGTTAGATTGATAATAATAAGAGTAATGAGTATAGTAATTGTGGTTCTATCGATCATTTAAGCACAATATGGCTAATAATATGAGTTAGATTGATAATAATAACAGTAATAGGTATAGTAATTGTCGTTCTATCGATCATTTAAGCATAATATGGCTAATAATATGAGTTACATTGATAATAATAAGTGTAATAAGTATAGTAATTGTCGTTCTATCGATCATATAAGCATAATATGGCTAATAATATGAGTTAGAGTGATAATACTAAGAGTAGTGAGTATAGTAATTCTCATTCTATCGATCATATAAGCATAATATGGCTAATAATATGAGTTAGATTGATAATAATAACAGTAATAAGTATAGTAATTGTCGTTCTATCGATAATATAAGCATAATATGGCTAATAATATGAGTTAGATTGATAATAATAACAGTAATAAGTATAGTAATTGTCGTTCTATCGATAATATAACCATAATATGGCTAATAATATGAGTTAGATTGATAATACTAAGAGTAGTGAGTATAGTAATTCTCGTTCTATCGATCATATAAGCATAATATGGCTAATAATATGAGTTAGATTGATAATAATAAGAGTAATGAGTATAGTAATTGTAGTTCTATCGATCATTTAAGCATAATATGGCTAATAATATGAGTTAGATTGATAATAATAACAGTAATAAGTATAGTAATTGTCGTTCTATCGATAATATAACCATAATATGGCTAATAATATGAGTTAGATTGATAATACTAAGAGTAGTGAGTATAGTAATTGTCGTTCTATCGATCATATAAGCATAATATGGCTAGTAATATGAGTTACATTGATAATAATAAGTGTAATAAGTATAGTAATTGTCGTTCTATCGATCATATAAGCATAAAATGGCTAATAATATGCGTTAGATTGATAATAATAAGAGTAATGAGTATAGTAATTGTAGTTCTATCGATCATTTAAGCACAATATGGCTAATAATATGAGTTAGATTGATAATAATAACAGTAATAGGTATAGTAATTGTCGTTCTATCGATCATTTAAGCATAATATGGCTAATAATATGAGTTAGATTGATAATAATAAGAGTAATAAGTATAGTAATTGTCGTTCTCTCGATCATACAAGCATAATATGGCTAATAATATGAGTTAGAGTGATAATACTAAGAGTAGTGAGTATAGTAATTCTCATTCTATCGATCATATAAGCATAATATGGCTAATAATATGAGTTAGATTGATAATAATAAGAGTAATGGGTATAGTAATTGTAGTTCTATCGATCATATAAGCAAAATATGGCTAATAATATGAGTTAGATTGATAATAATAAGAGTAATAACTACACTAATTGTCGTTCTATCGATCATATAAGCATAATAAGGCTAATAATATGAGTTAGAGTGATAATACTAAGAGTAGTGAGTACTGTGATTCTCATTCTATCGATCATATAAGCATAATATGGCTAATAATATGAGTTAGATTGATAATAATAACAGTAATAAGTATAGTAACTGTCGTTCTATCGATAATATAAGCATAATATGGCTAATAATATGAGTTAGATTGATAATACTAAGAGTAGTGAGTATAGTAATTGTCGTTCTATCGATCATATAAGCATAATATGGCTAATAATATGATATAGATTGATAATAATAAGAGTAATAAGTATAGTATTTGTCGTTCTATCGATCATGTAAGCATAATATGGCTAATAATACGAGTTAGATTGATAATAATAAGAGTAATAAGTATAGTAATTGTCGTTCTATCGATCATTTAAGCATAATATGGCTAATAATATGAGTTAGATTGATAATAATAACAGTAATAAGTATAGTAATTGTCGTTCTATCGACCATTTAAGCATAATATGGGTAATAATATGAGTCAGATTGATAATAATAACAGTAATAAGTATAGTAATTGTCGTTCTATCGATAATATAAGCATAATATGGCTAATAATATGAGTTAGATTGATAATACTAAGAGTAGTGAGTATAGTAGTTCTCGTTCTATCGATCATATAAGCATAATATGGCCAATAATATGAGTTAGATTGATAATAATAAGAGTAATAAGTATAGTAATTGTCGTTCTATCGATCATATAAGCATAATATGGCTAATAATATGAGTTAGATTGATAATACTAAGAGTAGTGAGTATAGTAATTCTCGTTCTATCGATCATATAAGCATAATATGGCTAATAATATGAGTTAGATTGATAATAATAAGAGTAATGAGTATAGTAATTGTAGTTCTATCGATCATTTAAGCATAATATGGCTAATAATATGAGTTAGATTGATAATAATAACAGTAATAAGTATAGTAATTGTCGTTCTATCGATAATATAACCATAATATGGCTAGTAATATGAGTTAGATTGATAATACTAAGAGTAGTGAGTATAGTAATTCTCGTTCTATCGATCATGTAAGCATAATATGGCTAATAATACGAGTTAGATTGATAATAATAAGAGTAATAAGTATAGTAATTGTCGTTCTATCGATCATTTAAGCATAATATGGCTAATAATATGAGTTAGATTGATAATACTAAGAGTAGTGAGTATAGTAGTTCTCGTTCCATCGATCATATAAGCATAATATGGCTAATAATATGAGTTAGATTGATAATAATAAGAGTAATAAGTATAGTAATTGTCGTTCTATCGATCATATAAGCATAATATGGCTAATAATATGAGTTAGATTGATAATAATAAGAGTAGTGAGTATAGTAATTGTAGTTCTATCGATCATATCGGCATAATATGGTTAATAATATGAGTTAGATTCATAATAATAAGAGTAATAAGTATAGTAATTGTCGTTCTATCGATCATATAAGCATAATATGGCTAATAATATGAGTTAGATTGATAATACTAAGAGTAGTGAGTATAGTAATTCTCGTTCTATCGATCATATAAGCATAATATGGCTAATAATATGAGTTAGATGGATAGTCATGAGAGTAATAAGTATAGTAATTGTCGTTCTATCGATCATATATGCATAATGAGGCTAATAATATGAGTTAGAGTGATAATACTAAGAGTAGTGAGTATAGTAATTCTCATTCTATCGATCATATAAGCATAATGTGGCTAATAATATGAGTTAGATTGATAATAATAAGAGTAATGGGTATAGTAATTGTAGTTCTATCGATCATATAAGCAAAATATGGCTAATAATATGAGTTAGATTGATAATAATAAGAGTAATAACTACAGTAATTGTCGTTCTATCGATCATATAAGCATAATAAGGCTAATAATATGAGTTAGAGTGATAATACTAAGAGTAGTGAGTATTGTAATTCTCATTCTATCGATCATATAAGCATAATATGGCTAATAATATGAGTTAGATTGATAATATTAAGAGTAATGAGTATAGTAATTGTAGTTCTATCGATCATTTAAGCATAATATGGCTAATAATATGAGTTAGATTGATAATAATAAGAGTAATGAGTATAGTAATTGTAGTTCTATCGATCATATCTGCATAATATGGTTAATAATATGAGTTAGATTGATAATAATAAGAGTAGTAAGTATAGTATTTGTCGTTCTATCGATCATATAAGCATAATATGGCTAATAATATGAGTTAGATTGATAATAATAAGAGTAATAAGTATAGTAATTGTCGTTCTATCGATCATTTAAGCATAATATGGGTAATAATATGAGTCAGATTGATAATAATAACAGTAATAAGTATAGTAATTGTCGTTCTATCGATAATATAAGCATAATATGGCTAATAATATGAGTTAGATTGATAATACTAAGAGTAGTGAGTATAGTAGTTCTCGTTCTATCGATCATATAAGCATAATATGGCTAATAATATGAGTTAGATTGATAATAATAACAGTAATAAGTATAGTAATTGTCGTTCTATCGATAATATAACCATAATATGGCTGGTAATATGAGTTAGATTGATAATACTAAGAGCAGTGAGTATAGTAATTCTCGTTCTATCGATCATATAAGCATAATATGGCTAATAATATGAGTTAGATTGATAATAATAAGAGTAATAACTACAGTAATTGTCGTTCTATCGATCATATAAGCATAATAAGGCTAATAATATGAGTTAGATTGATAATAATAACAGTAATAAGTATAGTAACTGTCGTTCTATCGATAATATAAGCATAATATGGCTAATAATATGAGTTAGATTGATAATACTAAGAGTAGTGAGTATAGTAATTGTCGTTCTATCGATCATATAAGCATAATATGGCTAATAATATGATATAGATTGATAATAATAAGAGTAGTAAGTATAGTATTTGTCGTTCTATCGATCATGTAAGCATAATATGGCTAATAATACGAGTTAGATTGATAATAATAAGAGTAATGAGTATAGTAATTGTAGTTCTATCGATCATTTAAGCATAATATGGCTAATAATATGAGTTAGATTGATAATAATAAGAGTAATGAGTATAGTAATTGTAGTTCTATCGATCATATCTGCATAATATGGTTAATAATATGAGTTAGATTGATAATAATAAGAGTAGTAAGTATAGTATTTGTCGTTCTATCGATCATATAAGCATAATATGGCTAATAATATGAGTTAGATTGATAATAATAAGAGTAATAAGTATAGTAATTGTCGTTCTATCGATCATTTAAGCATAATATGGGTAATAATATGAGTCAGATTGATAATAATAACAGTAATAAGTATAGTAATTGTCGTTCTATCGATAATATAAGCATAATATGGCTAATAATATGAGTTAGATTGATAATACTAAGAGTAGTGAGTATAGTAGTTCTCGTTCTATCGATCATATAAGCATAATATGGCTAATAATATGAGTTAGATTGATAATAATAAGAGTAATAAGTATAGTAATTGTCGTTCTATCGATCATATAAGCATAATATGGCTAATAATATGAGTTAGATTGATAATAATAACAGTAATAAGTATAGTAATTGTCGTTCTATCGATAATATAACCATAATATGGCTGGTAATATGAGTTAGATTGATAATACTAACAGTAGTGAGTATAGTAATTCTCGTTCTATCGATCATATAAGCATAATATGGCTAATAATATGAGTTAGATTGATAATAATAAGAGTAATAACTACAGTAATTGTCGTTCTATCGATCATATAAGCATAATAAGGCTAATAATATGAGTTAGAGTGATAATACTAAGAGTAGTGAGTATAGTAATTCTCATTCTATCGATCATATAAGCATAATATGGCTAATAATATGAGTTAGATTGATAATAATAAGAGTAATGGGTATAGTAATTGTAGTTCTATCGATCATATAAGCAAAATATGGCTAATAATATGAGTTAGATTGATAATAATAAGAGTAATAACTACAGTAATTGTCGTTCTATCGATCATATAAGCATAATAAGGCTAATAATATGAGTTAGAGTGATAATACTAAGAGTAGTGAGTATTGTAATTCTCATTCTATCGATCATATAAGCATAATATGGCTAATAATATGAGTTAGATTGATAATAATAAGAGTAATAACTACAGTAATTGTCGTTCTATCGATCATATAAGCATAATAAGGCTAATAATATGAGTTAGAGTGATAATACTAAGAGTAGTGAGTATAGTAATTCTCATTCTATCGATCATATAAGCATAATATGGCTAATAATATGATATAGATTGATAATAATAAGAGTAATAAGTATAGTATTTGTCGTTCTATCGATCATGTAAGCATAATATGGCTAATAATACGAGTTAGATTGATAATAATAAGAGTAATAAGTATAGTAATTGTCGTTCTATCGATCATTTAAGCATAATATGGCTAATAATATGAGTTAGATTGATAATAATAACAGTAATAAGTATAGTAATTGTCGTTCTATGGATAATATAAGCATAATATGGCTAATAATATGAGTTAGATTGATAATACTATGAGTAGTGAGTATAGTAATTCTCGTTCTATCGATCATTTAAGCATAATATGGCTAATAATATGAGTTAGATTGATAATAATAACAGTAATAAGTATAGTAATTGTCGTTCTATCGATAATATAAGCATAATAAGGCTAATAATATGAGTTAGAGTGATAATACTAAGAGTAGTGAGTATAGTAATTCTCATTCTATCGATCATATAAGCATAATATGGCTAATAATATGAGTTAGATTGATAATAATAAGAGTAATGGGTATAGTAATTGTAGTTCTATCGATCATATAAGCAAAATATGGCTAATAATATGAGTTAGATTGATAATAATAAGAGTAATAACTACAGTAATTGTCGTTCTATCGATCATATAAGCATAATAAGGCTAATAATATGAGTTAGAGTGATAATACTAAGAGTAGTGAGTATTGTAATTCTCATTCTATCGATCATATAAGCATAATATGGCTAATAATATGAGTTAGATTGATAATAATAAGAGTAATAACTACAGTAATTGTCGTTCTATCGATCATATAAGCATAATAAGGCTAATAATATGAGTTAGAGTGATAATACTAAGAGTAGTGAGTATAGTAATTCTCGTTCTATCGATCATGTAAGCATAATATGGCTAATATTACGAGTTAGATTGATAATAATAAGAGTAATAAGTATAGTAATTGTCGTTCTATCGATCATATAAGCATAATATGGCTAATAATATTAGTTAGATTGATAATAATAAGAGTAATGAGTATAGTAATTGTAGTTCTATCGATCATATCGGCATAATATGGTTAATAATATGGGTTAGATTCATAATAATAAGAGTAATAAGTATAGTAATTGTCGTTCTATCGATCATATAAGCATAATATGGCTAATAATATGAGTTAGATTGATAATACTAAGAGTAGTGAGTATAGTAATTCTCGTTCTATCGATCATATAAGCATAATATGGCTAATAATATGAGTTAGATGGATAGTAATGAGAGTAATAAGTATAGTAATTGTCGTTCTATCGATCATATATGCATAATGAGGCTAATAATATGAGTTAGAGTGATAATACTAAGAGTAGTGAGTATAGTAATTCTCATTCTATCGATCATATAAGCATAATATGGCTAATAATATGAGTTAGATTGATAATAATAAGAGTAATGGGTATAGTAATTGTAGTTCTATCGATCATATAAGCAAAATATGGCTAATAACATGAGTTAGATTGATAATAATAAGAGTAATAACTACAGTAATTGTCGTTCTATCGATCATATAAGCATAATAAGGCTAATAATATGAGTTAGAGTGATAATATTAAGAGTAGTGAGTATTGTAATTCTCATTCTATCGATCATATAAGCATAATATGGCTAATAATATGAGTTAGATTGATAATAATAACAGTAATAAGTATAGTAACTGTCGTTCTATCGATCATATAAGCATAATATGGCTAATAATATGAGTTAGATTGATAATACTAAGAGTAGTGAGTATAGTAATTGTCGTTCTATCGATCATATAAGCATAATATGGCTAATAATATGATATAGATTGATAATAATAAGAGTAATAAGTATAGTATTTGTCGTTCTATCGATCATGTAAGCATAATATGGCTAATAATACGAGTTAGATTGATAATAATAAGAGTAATGAGTATAGTAATTGTAGTTCTATCGATCATTTAAGCATAATATGGCTAATAATATGAGTTAGATTGATAATAATAAGAGTAATGAGTATAGTAATTGTAGTTCTATCGATCATATCTGCATAATATGGTTAATAATATGAGTTAGATTGATAATAATAAGAGTAGTAAGTATAGTATTTGTCGTTCTATCGATCATATAAGCATAATATGGCTAATAATATGAGTTAGATTGATAATAATAAGAGTAATAAGTATAGTAATTGTCGTTCTATCGATCATTTAAGCATAATATGGGTAATAATATGAGTCAGATTGATAATAATAACAGTAATAAGTATAGTAATTGTCGTTCTATCGACAATATAAGCATAATATGGCTAATAATATGAGTTAGATTGATAATACTAAGAGTAGTGAGTATAGTAGTTCTCGTTCTATCGATCATATAAGCATAATATGGCTAATAATATGAGTTAGATTGATAATAATAAGAGTAATAAGTATAGTAATTGTCGTTCTATCGATCATATAAGCATAATATGGCTAATAATATGAGTTAGATTGATAATAATAACAGTAATAAGTATAGTAATTGTCGTTCTATCGATAATATAACCATAATATGGCTGGTAATATGAGTTAGATTGATAATACTAAGAGCAGTGAGTATAGTAATTCTCGTTCTATCGATCATATAAGCATAATATGGCTAATAATATGAGTTAGATTGATAATAATAAGAGTAATAACTACAGTAATTGTCGTTCTATCGATCATATAAGCATAATAAGGCTAATAATATGAGTTAGAGTGATAATACTAAGAGTAGTGAGTATAGTAATTCTCATTCTATCGATCATATAAGCATAATATGGCTAATAATATGAGTTAGATTGATAATAATAAGAGTAATGGGTATAGTAATTGTAGTTCTATCGATCATATAAGCAAAATATGGCTAATAATATGAGTTAGATTGATAATAATAAGAGTAATAACTACAGTAATTGTCGTTCTATCGATCATATAAGCATAATAAGGCTAATAATATGAGTTAGAGTGATAATACTAAGAGTAGTGAGTATTGTAATTCTCATTCTATCGATCATATAAGCATAATATGGCTAATAATATGAGTTAGATTGATAATAATAAGAGTAATAACTACAGTAATTGTCGTTCTATCGATCATATAAGCATAATAAGGCTAATAATATGAGTTAGAGTGATAATACTAAGAGTAGTGAGTATAGTAATTCTCATTCTATCGATCATATAAGCATAATATGGCTAATAATATGATATAGATTGATAATAATAAGAGTAATAAGTATAGTATTTGTCGTTCTATCGATCATGTAAGCATAATATGGCTAATAATACGAGTTAGATTGATAATAATAAGAGTAATAAGTATAGTAATTGTCGTTCTATCGATCATTTAAGCATAATATGGCTAATAATATGAGTTAGATTGATAATAATAACAGTAATAAGTATAGTAATTGTCGTTCTATCGATAATATAAGCATAATATGGCTAATAATATGAGTTAGATTGATAATACTATGAGTAGTGAGTATAGTAATTCTCGTTCTATCGATCATTTAAGCATAATATGGCTAATAATATGAGTTAGATTGATAATAATAACAGTAATAAGTATAGTAATTGTCGTTCTATCGATAATATAAGCATAATATGGCTAATAATATGAGTTAGATTGATAATACTATGAGTAGTGAGTATAGTAATTCTCGTTCTATCGATCATGTAAGCATAATATGGCTAATATTACGAGTTAGATTGATAATAATAAGAGTAATAAGTATAGTAATTGTCGTTCTATCGATCATTTAAGCATAATATGGCTAATAATATGCGTTAGATTGATAATACTAAGAGTAGTGAGTATAGTAGTTCTCGTTCCATCGATCATATAAGCATAATATGGCTAATAATATGAGTTAGATTGATAATAATAAGAGTAATAAGTATAGTAATTGTCGTTCTATCGATCATATAAGCATAATATGGCTAATAATATTAGTTAGATTGATAATAATAAGAGTAATGAGTATAGTAATTGTAGTTCTATCGATCATATCGGCATAATATGGTTAATAATATGAGTTAGATTGATAATAATAACAGTAATAAGTATAGTAATTGTCGTTCTATCGATAATATAAGCATAATATGGCTAATAATATGAGTTAGATTGATAATACTATGAGTAGTGAGTATAGTAATTCTCGTTCTATCGATCATGTAAGCATAATATGGCTAATATTACGAGTTAGATTGATAATAATAAGAGTAATAAGTATAGTAATTGTCGTTCTATCGATCATTTAAGCATAATATGGCTAATAATATGCGTTAGATTGATAATACTAAGAGTAGTGAGTATAGTAGTTCTCGTTCCATCGATCATATAAGCATAATATGGCTAATAATATGAGTTAGATTGATAATAATAAGAGTAATAAGTATAGTAATTGTCGTTCTATCGATCATATAAGCATAATATGGCTAATAATATTAGTTAGATTGATAATAATAAGAGTAATGAGTATAGTAATTGTAGTTCTATCGATCATATCGGCATAATATGGTTAATAATATGAGTTAGATTCATAATAATAAGAGTAATAAGTATAGTAATTGTCGTTCTATCGATCATATAAGCATAATATGGCTAATAATATGAGTTAGATTGATAATACTAAGAGTAGTGAGTATAGTAATTCTCGTTCTATCGATCATATAAGCATAATATGGCTAATAATATGAGTTAGATGGATAGTAATGTGAGTAATAAGTATAGTAATTGTCGTTCTATCGATCATATATGCATAATGAGGCTAATAATATGAGTTAGAGTGATAATACTAAGAGTAGTGAGTATAGTAATTCTCATTCTATCGATCATATAAGCATAATATGGCTAATAATATGAGTTAGATTGATAATAATAAGAGTAATGGGTATAGTAATTGTAGTTCTATCGATCATATAAGCAAAATATGGCTAATAATATGAGTTAGATTGATAATACTAAGAGTAGTGAGTATAGTAATTGTCGTTCTATCGATCATATAAGCATAATATGGCTAATAATATGATATAGATTGATAATAATAAGAGTAATAAGTATAGTATTTGTCGTTCTATCGATCATGTAAGCATAATATGGCTAATAATACGAGTTAGATTGATAATAATAAGAGTAATGAGTATAGTAATTGTAGTTCTATCGATCATTTAAGCATAATATGGCTAATAATATGAGTTAGATTGATAATAATAAGAGTAATGAGTATAGTAATTGTAGTTCTATCGATCATATCTGCATAATATGGTTAATAATATGAGTTAGATTGATAATAATAAGAGTAGTAAGTATAGTATTTGTCGTTCTATCGATCATATAAGCATAATATGGCTGGTAATATGAGTTAGATTGATAATACTAAGAGCAGTGAGTATAGTAATTCTCGTTCTATCGATCATATAAGCATAATATGGCTAATAATATGAGTCAGATTGATAATAATAAGAGTAATAAGTATAGTAATTGTCGTTCTATCGATCATTTAAGCATAATATGGGTAATAATATGAGTCAGATTGATAATAATAACAGTAATAAGTATAGTAATTGTCGTTCTATCGATCATTTAAGCATAATATGGGTAATAATATGAGTCAGATTGATAATAATAACAGTAATAAGTATAGTAATTGTCGTTCTATCGATAATATAAGCATAATATGGCTAATAATATGAGTTAGATTGATAATACTAAGAGTAGTGAGTATAGTAGTTCTCGTTCTATCGATCATATAAGCATAATATGGCTAATAATATGAGTTAGATTGATAATAATAAGAGTAATAAGTATAGTAATTGTCGTTCTATCGATCATATAAGCATAATATGGCTAATAATATGAGTTAGATTGATAATAATAACAGTAATAAGTATAGTAATTGTCGTTCTATCGATAATATAACCATAATATGGCTGGTAATATGAGTTAGATTGATAATACTAAGAGTAGTGAGTATAGTAATTCTCGTTCTATCGATCATATAAGCATAATATGGCTAATAATATGAGTTAGATTGATAATAATAAGAGTAATAACTACAGTAATTGTCGTTCTATCGATCATATAAGCATAATAAGGCTAATAATATGAGTTAGAGTGATAATACTAAGAGTAGTGAGTATAGTAATTCTCATTCTATCGATCATATAAGCATAATATGGCTAATAATATGAGTTAGATTGATAATAATAAGAGTAATGGGTATAGTAATTGTAGTTCTATCGATCATATAAGCAAAATATGGCTAATAATATGAGTTAGATTGATAATAATAAGAGTAATAACTACAGTAATTGTCGTTCTATCGATCATATAAGCATAATAAGGCTAATAATATGAGTTAGAGTGATAATACTAAGAGTAGTGAGTATTGTAATTCTCATTCTATCGATCATATAAGCATAATATGGCTAATAATATGATATAGATTGATAATAATAAGAGTAGTAAGTATAGTATTTGTCGTTCTATCGATCATGTAAGCATAATATGGCTAATAATACGAGTTAGATTGATAATAATACGAGTAATGAGTATAGTAATTGTAGTTCTATCGATCATTTAAGCATAATATGGCTAATAATATGAGTTAGATTGATAATAATAAGAGTAATGAGTATAGTAATTGTAGTTCTATCGATCATATAAGCAAAATATGGCTAATAATATGAGTTAGATTGATAATAATAAGAGTAATAACTACAGTAATTGTCGTTCTATCGATCATATAAGCATAATAAGGCTAATAATATGAGTTAGAGTGATAATACTAAGAGTAGTGAGTATTGTAATTCTCATTCTATCGATCATATAAGCATAATATGGCTAATAATATGAGTTAGATTGATAATATTAAGAGTAATGAGTATAGTAATTGTAGTTCTATCGATCATTTAAGCATAATATGGCTAATAATATGAGTTAGATTGATAATAATAAGAGTAATGAGTATAGTAATTGTAGTTCTATCGATCATATCTGCA
Source organism: Megachile rotundata (assembly GCF_050947335.1). Lineage (NCBI taxonomy): Eukaryota > Metazoa > Arthropoda > Insecta > Hymenoptera > Megachilidae > Megachile > Megachile rotundata. The sequence goes on from NW_027474538.1 coordinate 26,648, forward strand.
TAATATGGTTAATAATATGAGTTAGATTGATAATAATAAGAGTAGTAAGTATAGTATTTGTCGTTCTATCGATCATATAAGCATAATATGGCTAATAATATGAGTTAGATTGATAATAATAAGAGTAATAAGTATAGTAATTGTCGTTCTATCGATCATTTAAGCATAATATGGGTAATAATATGAGTCAGATTGATAATAATAACAGTAATAAGTATAGTAATTGTCGTTCTATCGATAATATAAGCATAATATGGCTAATAATATGAGTTAGATTGATAATACTAAGAGTAGTGAGTATAGTAGTTCTCGTTCTATCGATCATATAAGCATAATATGGCTAATAATATGAGTTAGATTGATAATAATAAGAGTAATAAGTATAGTAATTGTCGTTCTATCGATCATATAAGCATAATATGGCTAATAATATGAGTTAGATTGATAATAATAACAGTAATAAGTATAGTAATTGTCGTTCTATCGATAATATAACCATAATATGGCTGGTAATATGAGTTAGATTGATAATACTAAGAGCAGTGAGTATAGTAATTCTCGTTCTATCGATCATATAAGCATAATATGGCTAATAATATGAGTTAGATTGATAATAATAAGAGTAATAACTACAGTAATTGTCGTTCTATCGATCATATAAGCATAATAAGGCTAATAATATGAGTTAGATTGATAATAATAACAGTAATAAGTATAGTAACTGTCGTTCTATCGATAATATAAGCATAATATGGCTAATAATATGAGTTAGATTGATAATACTAAGAGTAGTGAGTATAGTAATTGTCGTTCTATCGATCATATAAGCATAATATGGCTAATAATATGATATAGATTGATAATAATAAGAGTAGTAAGTATAGTATTTGTCGTTCTATCGATCATGTAAGCATAATATGGCTAATAATACGAGTTAGATTGATAATAATAAGAGTAATGAGTATAGTAATTGTAGTTCTATCGATCATTTAAGCATAATATGGCTAATAATATGAGTTAGATTGATAATAATAAGAGTAATGAGTATAGTAATTGTAGTTCTATCGATCATATCTGCATAATATGGTTAATAATATGAGTTAGATTGATAATAATAAGAGTAGTAAGTATAGTATTTGTCGTTCTATCGATCATATAAGCATAATATGGCTAATAATATGAGTTAGATTGATAATAATAAGAGTAATAAGTATAGTAATTGTCGTTCTATCGATCATTTAAGCATAATATGGGTAATAATATGAGTCAGATTGATAATAATAACAGTAATAAGTATAGTAATTGTCGTTCTATCGATAATATAAGCATAATATGGCTAATAATATGAGTTAGATTGATAATACTAAGAGTAGTGAGTATAGTAGTTCTCGTTCTATCGATCATATAAGCATAATATGGCTAATAATATGAGTTAGATTGATAATAATAAGAGTAATAAGTATAGTAATTGTCGTTCTATCGATCATATAAGCATAATATGGCTAATAATATGAGTTAGATTGATAATAATAACAGTAATAAGTATAGTAATTGTCGTTCTATCGATAATATAACCATAATATGGCTGGTAATATGAGTTAGATTGATAATACTAACAGTAGTGAGTATAGTAATTCTCGTTCTATCGATCATATAAGCATAATATGGCTAATAATATGAGTTAGATTGATAATAATAAGAGTAGTGAGTATAGTAATTCTCGTTCTATCGATCATATAAGCATAATATGGCTAATAATATGAGTTAGATGGATAGTAATGTGAGTAATAAGTATAGTAATTGTCGTTCTATCGATCATATATGCATAATGAGGCTAATAATATGAGTTAGAGTGATAATACTAAGAGTAGTGAGTATAGTAATTCTCATTCTATCGATCATATAAGCATAATATGGCTAATAATATGAGTTAGATTGATAATAATAAGAGTAATGGGTATAGTAATTGTAGTTCTATCGATCATATAAGCAAAATATGGCTAATAATATGAGTTAGATTGATAATAATAACAGTAATAAGTATAGTAATTGTCGTTCTATCGATAATATAAGCATAATATGGCTAATAATATGAGTTAGATTGATAATACTATGAGTAGTGAGTATAGTAATTCTCGTTCTATCGATCATGTAAGCATAATATGGCTAATATTACGAGTTAGATTGATAATAATAAGAGTAATAAGTATAGTAATTGTCGTTCTATCGATCATTTAAGCATAATATGGCTAATAATATGCGTTAGATTGATAATACTAAGAGTAGTGAGTATAGTAGTTCTCGTTCCATCGATCATATAAGCATAATATGGCTAATAATATGAGTTAGATTGATAATAATAAGAGTAATAAGTATAGTAATTGTCGTTCTATCGATCATATAAGCATAATATGGCTAATAATATTAGTTAGATTGATAATAATAAGAGTAATGAGTATAGTAATTGTAGTTCTATCGATCATATCGGCATAATATGGTTAATAATATGAGTTAGATTGATAATAATAACAGTAATAAGTATAGTAATTGTCGTTCTATCGATAATATAAGCATAATATGGCTAATAATATGAGTTAGATTGATAATACTATGAGTAGTGAGTATAGTAATTCTCGTTCTATCGATCATGTAAGCATAATATGGCTAATATTACGAGTTAGATTGATAATAATAAGAGTAATAAGTATAGTAATTGTCGTTCTATCGATCATTTAAGCATAATATGGCTAATAATATGCGTTAGATTGATAATACTAAGAGTAGTGAGTATAGTAGTTCTCGTTCCATCGATCATATAAGCATAATATGGCTAATAATATGAGTTAGATTGATAATAATAAGAGTAATAAGTATAGTAATTGTCGTTCTATCGATCATATAAGCATAATATGGCTAATAATATTAGTTAGATTGATAATAATAAGAGTAATGAGTATAGTAATTGTAGTTCTATCGATCATATCGGCATAATATGGTTAATAATATGAGTTAGATTCATAATAATAAGAGTAATAAGTATAGTAATTGTCGTTCTATCGATCATATAAGCATAATATGGCTAATAATATGAGTTAGATTGATAATACTAAGAGTAGTGAGTATAGTAATTCTCGTTCTATCGATCATATAAGCATAATATGGCTAATAATATGAGTTAGATGGATAGTAATGTGAGTAATAAGTATAGTAATTGTCGTTCTATCGATCATATATGCATAATGAGGCTAATAATATGAGTTAGAGTGATAATACTAAGAGTAGTGAGTATAGTAATTCTCATTCTATCGATCATATAAGCATAATATGGCTAATAATATGAGTTAGATTGATAATAATAAGAGTAATGGGTATAGTAATTGTAGTTCTATCGATCATATAAGCAAAATATGGCTAATAATATGAGTTAGATTGATAATAATAAGAGTAATAACTACAGTAATTGTCGTTCTATCGATCATATAAGCATAATAAGGCTAATAATATGAGTTAGATTGATAATAATAACAGTAATAAGTATAGTAACTGTCGTTCTATCGATCATATAAGCATAATATGGCTAATAATATGAGTTAGATTGATAATACTAAGAGTAGTGAGTATAGTAATTGTCGTTCTATCGATCATATAAGCATAATATGGCTAATAATATGATATAGATTGATAATAATAAGAGTAATAAGTATAGTATTTGTCGTTCTATCGATCATGTAAGCATAATATGGCTAATAATACGAGTTAGATTGATAATAATAAGAGTAATGAGTATAGTAATTGTAGTTCTATCGATCATTTAAGCATAATATGGCTAATAATATGAGTTAGATTGATAATAATAAGAGTAATGAGTATAGTAATTGTAGTTCTATCGATCATATCTGCATAATATGGTTAATAATATGAGTTAGATTGATAATAATAAGAGTAGTAAGTATAGTATTTGTCGTTCTATCGATCATATAAGCATAATATGGCTGGTAATATGAGTTAGATTGATAATACTAAGAGCAGTGAGTATAGTAATTCTCGTTCTATCGATCATATAAGCATAATATGGCTAATAATATGAGTCAGATTGATAATAATAAGAGTAATAAGTATAGTAATTGTCGTTCTATCGATCATTTGAGCATAATATGGGTAATAATATGAGTCAGATTGATAATAATAACAGTAATAAGTATAGTAATTGTCGTTCTATCGATCATTTAAGCATAATATGGGTAATAATATGAGTCAGATTGATAATAATAACAGTAATAAGTATAGTAATTGTCGTTCTATCGATAATATAAGCATAATATGGCTAATAATATGAGTTAGATTGATAATACTAAGAGTAGTGAGTATAGTAGTTCTCGTTCTATCGATCATATAAGCATAATATGGCTAATAATATGAGTTAGATTGATAATAATAAGAGTAATAAGTATAGTAATTGTCGTTCTATCGATCATATAAGCATAATATGGCTAATAATATGAGTTAGATTGATAATATTAACAGTAATAAGTATAGTAATTGTCGTTCTATCGATAATATAACCATAATATGGCTGGTAATATGAGTTAGATTGATAATACTAAGAGTAGTGAGTATAGTAATTCTCGTTCTATCGATCATATAAGCATAATATGGCTAATAATATGAGTTAGATTGATAATAATAAGAGTAATAACTACAGTAATTGTCGTTCTATCGATCATATAAGCATAATAAGGCTAATAATATGAGTTAGAGTGATAATACTAAGAGTAGTGAGTATAGTAATTCTCATTCTATCGATCATATAAGCATAATATGGCTAATAATATGAGTTAGATTGATAATAATAAGAGTAATGGGTATAGTAATTGTAGTTCTATCGATCATATAAGCAAAATATGGCTAATAATATGAGTTAGATTGATAATAATAAGAGTAATAACTACAGTAATTGTCGTTCTATCGATCATATAAGCATAATAAGGCTAATAATATGAGTTAGAGTGATAATACTAAGAGTAGTGAGTATTGTAATTCTCATTCTATCGATCATATAAGCATAATATGGCTAATAATATGATATAGATTGATAATAATAAGAGTAGTAAGTATAGTATTTGTCGTTCTATCGATCATGTAAGCATAATATGGCTAATAATACGAGTTAGATTGATAATAATAAGAGTAATGAGTATAGTAATTGTAGTTCTATCGATCATTTAAGCATAATATGGCTAATAATATGAGTTAGATTGATAATAATAAGAGTAATGAGTATAGTAATTGTAGTTCTATCGATCATATAAGCAAAATATGGCTAATAATATGAGTTAGATTGATAATAATAAGAGTAATAACTACAGTAATTGTCGTTCTATCGATCATATAAGCATAATAAGGCTAATAATATGAGTTAGAGTGATAATACTAAGAGTAGTGAGTATTGTAATTCTCATTCTATCGATCATATAAGCATAATATGGCTAATAATATGAGTTAGATTGATAATATTAAGAGTAATGAGTATAGTAATTGTAGTTCTATCGATCATTTAAGCATAATATGGCTAATAATATGAGTTAGATTGATAATAATAAGAGTAATGAGTATAGTAATTGTAGTTCTATCGATCATATCTGCATAATATGGTTAATAATATGAGTTAGATTGATAATAATAAGAGTAGTAAGTATAGTATTTGTCGTTCTATCGATCATATAAGCATAATATGGCTAATAATATGAGTTAGATTGATAATAATAAGAGTAATAAGTATAGTAATTGTCGTTCTATCGATCATTTAAGCATAATATGGCTAATATTACGAGTTAGATTGATAATAATAAGAGTAATAAGTATAGTAATTGTCGTTCTATCGATCATTTAAGCATAATATGGCTAATAATATGCGTTAGATTGATAATACTAAGAGTAGTGAGTATAGTAGTTCTCGTTCCATCGATCATATAAGCATAATATGGCTAATAATATGAGTTAGATTGATAATAATAAGAGTAATAAGTATAGTAATTGTCGTTCTATCGATCATATAAGCATAATATGGCTAATAATATTAGTTAGATTGATAATAATAAGAGTAATGAGTATAGTAATTGTAGTTCTATCGATCATATCGGCATAATATGGTTAATAATATGAGTTAGATTCATAATAATAAGAGTAATAAGTATAGTAATTGTCGTTCTATCGATCATATAAGCATAATATGGCTAATAATATGAGTTAGATTGATAATACTAAGAGTAGTGAGTATAGTAATTCTCGTTCTATCGATCATATAAGCATAATATGGCTAATAATATGAGTTAGATGGATAGTAATGTGAGTAATAAGTATAGTAATTGTCGTTCTATCGATCATATATGCATAATGAGGCTAATAATATGAGTTAGAGTGATAATACTAAGAGTAGTGAGTATAGTAATTCTCATTCTATCGATCATATAAGCATAATATGGCTAATAATATGAGTTAGATTGATAATAATAAGAGTAATGGGTATAGTAATTGTAGTTCTATCGATCATATAAGCAAAATATGGCTAATAATATGAGTTAGATTGATAATAATAAGAGTAATAACTACAGTAATTGTCGTTCTATCGATCATATAAGCATAATAAGGCTAATAATATGAGTTAGATTGATAATAATAACAGTAATAAGTATAGTAACTGTCGTTCTATCGATCATATAAGCATAATATGGCTAATAATATGAGTTAGATTGATAATACTAAGAGTAGTGAGTATAGTAATTGTCGTTCTATCGATCATATAAGCATAATATGGCTAATAATATGATATAGATTGATAATAATAAGAGTAATAAGTATAGTATTTGTCGTTCTATCGATCATGTAAGCATAATATGGCTAATAATACGAGTTAGATTGATAATAATAAGAGTAATGAGTATAGTAATTGTAGTTCTATCGATCATTTAAGCATAATATGGCTAATAATATGAGTTAGATTGATAATAATAAGAGTAATGAGTATAGTAATTGTAGTTCTATCGATCATATCTGCATAATATGGTTAATAATATGAGTTAGATTGATAATAATAAGAGTAGTAAGTATAGTATTTGTCGTTCTATCGATCATATAAGCATAATATGGCTGGTAATATGAGTTAGATTGATAATACTAAGAGCAGTGAGTATAGTAATTCTCGTTCTATCGATCATATAAGCATAATATGGCTAATAATATGAGTCAGATTGATAATAATAAGAGTAATAAGTATAGTAATTGTCGTTCTATCGATCATTTGAGCATAATATGGGTAATAATATGAGTCAGATTGATAATAATAACAGTAATAAGTATAGTAATTGTCGTTCTATCGATCATTTAAGCATAATATGGGTAATAATATGAGTCAGATTGATAATAATAACAGTAATAAGTATAGTAATTGTCGTTCTATCGATAATATAAGCATAATATGGCTAATAATATGAGTTAGATTGATAATACTAAGAGTAGTGAGTATAGTAGTTCTCGTTCTATCGATCATATAAGCATAATATGGCTAATAATATGAGTTAGATTGATAATAATAAGAGTAATAAGTATAGTAATTGTCGTTCTATCGATCATATAAGCATAATATGGCTAATAATATGAGTTAGATTGATAATATTAACAGTAATAAGTATAGTAATTGTCGTTCTATCGATAATATAACCATAATATGGCTGGTAATATGAGTTAGATTGATAATACTAAGAGTAGTGAGTATAGTAATTCTCGTTCTATCGATCATATAAGCATAATATGGCTAATAATATGAGTTAGATTGATAATAATAAGAGTAATAACTACAGTAATTGTCGTTCTATCGATCATATAAGCATAATAAGGCTAATAATATGAGTTAGAGTGATAATACTAAGAGTAGTGAGTATAGTAATTCTCATTCTATCGATCATATAAGCATAATATGGCTAATAATATGAGTTAGATTGATAATAATAAGAGTAATGGGTATAGTAATTGTAGTTCTATCGATCATATAAGCAAAATATGGCTAATAATATGAGTTAGATTGATAATAATAAGAGTAATAACTACAGTAATTGTCGTTCTATCGATCATATAAGCATAATAAGGCTAATAATATGAGTTAGAGTGATAATACTAAGAGTAGTGAGTATTGTAATTCTCATTCTATCGATCATATAAGCATAATATGGCTAATAATATGATATAGATTGATAATAATAAGAGTAGTAAGTATAGTATTTGTCGTTCTATCGATCATGTAAGCATAATATGGCTAATAATACGAGTTAGATTGATAATAATAAGAGTAATGAGTATAGTAATTGTAGTTCTATCGATCATTTAAGCATAATATGGCTAATAATATGAGTTAGATTGATAATAATAAGAGTAATGAGTATAGTAATTGTAGTTCTATCGATCATATAAGCAAAATATGGCTAATAATATGAGTTAGATTGATAATAATAAGAGTAATAACTACAGTAATTGTCGTTCTATCGATCATATAAGCATAATAAGGCTAATAATATGAGTTAGAGTGATAATACTAAGAGTAGTGAGTATTGTAATTCTCATTCTATCGATCATATAAGCATAATATGGCTAATAATATGAGTTAGATTGATAATATTAAGAGTAATGAGTATAGTAATTGTAGTTCTATCGATCATTTAAGCATAATATGGCTAATAATATGAGTTAGATTGATAATAATAAGAGTAATGAGTATAGTAATTGTAGTTCTATCGATCATATCTGCATAATATGGTTAATAATATGAGTTAGATTGATAATAATAAGAGTAGTAAGTATAGTATTTGTCGTTCTATCGATCATATAAGCATAATATGGCTAATAATATGAGTTAGATTGATAATAATAAGAGTAATAAGTATAGTAATTGTCGTTCTATCGATCATTTAAGCATAATATGGGTAATAATATGAGTCAGATTGATAATAATAACAGTAATAAGTATAGTAATTGTCGTTCTATCGATAATATAAGCATAATATGGCTAATAATATGAGTTAGATTGATAATACTAAGAGTAGTGAGTATAGTAGTTCTCGTTCTATCGATCATATAAGCATAATATGGCTAATAATATGAGTTAGATTGATAATAATAAGAGTAATAAGTATAGTAATTGTCGTTCTATCGATCATATAAGCATAATATGGCTAATAATATGAGTTAGATTGATAATAATAACAGTAATAAGTATAGTAATTGTCGTTCTATCGATAATATAACCATAATATGGCTGGTAATATGAGTTAGATTGATAATACTAAGAGCAGTGAGTATAGTAATTCTCGTTCTATCGATCATATAAGCATAATATGGCTAATAATATGAGTTAGATTGATAATAATAAGAGTAATAACTACAGTAATTGTCGTTCTATCGATCATATAAGCATAATAAGGCTAATAATATGAGTTAGATTGATAATAATAACAGTAATAAGTATAGTAACTGTCGTTCTATCGATAATATAAGCATAATATGGCTAATAATATGAGTTAGATTGATAATACTAAGAGTAGTGAGTATAGTAATTGTCGTTCTATCGATCATATAAGCATAATATGGCTAATAATATGATATAGATTGATAATAATAAGAGTAGTAAGTATAGTATTTGTCGTTCTATCGATCATGTAAGCATAATATGGCTAATAATACGAGTTAGATTGATAATAATAAGAGTAATGAGTATAGTAATTGTAGTTCTATCGATCATTTAAGCATAATATGGCTAATAATATGAGTTAGATTGATAATAATAAGAGTAATGAGTATAGTAATTGTAGTTCTATCGATCATATCTGCATAATATGGTTAATAATATGAGTTAGATTGATAATAATAAGAGTAGTAAGTATAGTATTTGTCGTTCTATCGATCATATAAGCATAATATGGCTAATAATATGAGTTAGATTGATAATAATAAGAGTAATAAGTATAGTAATTGTCGTTCTATCGATCATTTAAGCATAATATGGGTAATAATATGAGTCAGATTGATAATAATAACAGTAATAAGTATAGTAATTGTCGTTCTATCGATAATATAAGCATAATATGGCTAATAATATGAGTTAGATTGATAATACTAAGAGTAGTGAGTATAGTAGTTCTCGTTCTATCGATCATATAAGCATAATATGGCTAATAATATGAGTTAGATTGATAATAATAAGAGTAATAAGTATAGTAATTGTCGTTCTATCGATCATATAAGCATAATATGGCTAATAATATGAGTTAGATTGATAATAATAACAGTAATAAGTATAGTAATTGTCGTTCTATCGATAATATAACCATAATATGGCTGGTAATATGAGTTAGATTGATAATACTAACAGTAGTGAGTATAGTAATTCTCGTTCTATCGATCATATAAGCATAATATGGCTAATAATATGAGTTAGATTGATAATAATAAGAGTAATAACTACAGTAATTGTCGTTCTATCGATCATATAAGCATAATAAGGCTAATAATATGAGTTAGAGTGATAATACTAAGAGTAGTGAGTATAGTAATTCTCATTCTATCGATCATATAAGCATAATATGGCTAATAATATGAGTTAGATTGATAATAATAAGAGTAATGGGTATAGTATTGTAGTTCTATAGATCATATAAGCAAAATATGGCTAATAATATGAGTTAGATTGATAATAATAAGAGTAATAACTACAGTAATTGTCGTTCTATCGATCATATAAGCATAATAAGGCTAATAATATGAGTTAGAGTGATAATACTAAGAGTAGTGAGTATTGTAATTCTCATTCTATCGATCATATAAGCATAATATGGCTAATAATATGAGTTAGATTGATAATAATAAGAGTAATAACTACAGTAATTGTCGTTCTATCGATCATATAAGCATAATAAGGCTA
>NW_027474539.1:0-37588 GCF_050947335.1 Megachile rotundata
GAACGACAGTTACTATACATATAACTCTTATTATTATCAATCTAACTCATATTATTAGCCATATTATGCTTATATGATCGATAGGACGACAATTACTATACTCATTACTGTTATTATTATCAATCTAACTCATATTATTAGCCATAATATGCTTATATGATCGATAGAACGATAATTACTATGCATATTACTCTTATTATTATCAATCTAACTCATATTATCAGCCATATTATGGTTATATGATCGATAGGACGACAATTACTGTACTCATTGCTGTTATTTTTATCAATCTAACTCATATTATTAGCCATATTATGCTTATATGATCGATAGAACGACAATTACTATACTTATTACTCTTATTATTATCAATGTAACTCATATTATTAGCTATATTATGCTTATATGATCGATAGAACGACAATTACTATACTCATTACTCTTATTATTATCAATGTAACTCATATTATTAGCTATATTATGCTTATATGATCGATAGAACGACATTTACTAAACTTATTACACTCACTATTATCAATCTAACTCATATTATTAGCCATATTATGCTTATATGATCGATAGGACGACAATTACTATACTCATTACTGTTATTATTATCAATCTAACTCATATTATTAGCCATATTATGCTTATATGATCGATAGAACGACAATTACCATACTTATTACTCTTATTATTATCAATGCAACTCATATTATTAGCTATATTATGCTTATATGATCGATAGAACGACATTTACTAAACTTATTACACTCACTATTATCAATGTAACTCATATTATTAACCATATTATGCAGATATGATCGATAGAACGACAATTACTATACTCATTACTCTTATTATTATCAATCTAACTCATATTATTAACCATATTATGCAGATATGATCGATAGAACGACAATTACTAGACTCATTACTCTTATTATTATCAATCTAACTCATATTATTAGCCATATTATGCTTATATGATCGATAGAACGACAATTACTATACTCATTACTCTTATTATTATCAATCTAACTCATATTATTAGCTATATTATGCTTATATGATCGATAGAACGACATTTACTAAACTTATTACACTCACTTTTATCAATCTAACTCATATTATTAGCCATATTATGCTTATATGATCGATAGAACGACAATTACTGTACTTATTACTCTTATTATTATCAATCTAACTCATATTATTAACCATATTATGCAGATATGATCGATAGAACGACAATTACTATACTCATTACTCTTATTATTATCAATCTAACTCATATTATTAACCATATTATGCAGATATGATCGATAGAACGACAATTACTAGACTCATTACTCTTATTATTATCAATCTAACTCATATTATTAGCCCTATTATGCTTATATGATCGATAGAACGACAATTACTATACTCATTACTCTTATTATTATCAATCTAACTCATATTATTAGCTATATTATGCTTATATGATCGATAGAACGACATTTACTAAACTTATTACACTCACTATTATCAATCTAACTCATATTATTAACCATATTATGCAGATATGATCGATAGAACGACAATTACTATACTCATTACTCTTATTATTATCAATCTAACTCATATTATTAGCGATATTATGCTTATATGATCGATAGGACGACAATTACTATACTCATTACTGTTATTATTATCAATCTAACTCATATTATTAGCCATATTATGCTTATATGATCGATAGAACGACAATTACTATACTTATTACTCTTATTATTATCAATGCAACTCATATTATTAGCTATATTATGCTTATATGATCGATAGAACGACATTTACTAAACTTATTACACTCACTGTTATCAATGTAACTCATATTATTAACCATATTATGCTTATATGATCGATAGAACGACAATTACTGTACTTATTACTCTTATTATTATCAATCTAACTCATATTATTAGCCATATTATGCTTATATGATCGATAGAACGACAATTACTATACTCATTACTCTTATTATTATCAATCTCACTCATATTATTAGCCATATTATGCTTATATGATCGATAGAACGACAGTTACTATACATATTACTCTTATTATTATCAATCTAACTCATATTATTAGCCATATTATGCTTATATGATCGATAGAACGATAATTACTATGCATATTACTCTTATTATTATCAATCTAACTCATATTATTAGCCACATTATGCTTATATGATCGATAGTACGGCAATTGCTATACTCATTACTCTTACTATTATCAATCTAACTCATATTATTAGCCATATTCTGCTTATATGATCGATAGGACGACAATTACTATACTCACTACTGTTATTATTATCAATCTAACTCATATTATTAGCCATATTATGCTTTTATGATCGATAGAACGATAATTACTATACATATTACCCTTATTATTATCAATCTAACTCATTTTATTAGCTATATTATGCTTATATGATCGATAGAACGACATTTACTAAACTTATTACACTCACTTTTATCAATCTAACTCATATTATTAGCCATATTATGCTTATATGATCGATTGAACGACAATTACTATACTCATTACTCTTGTTATTATCAATCTAACTCATATTATTAGCCACATTATGCTTATATGATCGATAGAACGACAATTACTATACTCATTACTATTATTATTATCAATCTATCTCATATTATTAGCCATATTATGCTTATATGATCGATAGAATGACAATTACTATACTTATTACTCTTATTATTATCAATGTAACTCATATTAATAGCTATATTATGCTTATATAATCGATAGAACGACATTTATTAAACTTATTACACTCACTATTATCAATCTAACTCATATTATTAACCATATTATGCAGATATGATCGATAGAACGACAATTACTATACTCATTACTCTTATTATTATCAATCTAACTCATATTATTAGCCATATTATGCTTATATGATCGATCGAACGACAGTTACTATACATATTACTCTTATTATTATCAATCTAACTCATATTATTAGCCATATTATGCTTATATGATCGATAGGACGACAATTACTATACTCATTACTGTTATTATTATCAATCTAACTCATATTATTAGCCATATTATGCTTATATGATCGATAGAACGATAATTACTATGCATATTACTCTTATTATTATCAATCTAACTCATATTATCAGCCATATTATGGTTATATGATCGATAGAACGATAATTACTATACATATTACTCTTATTATTATCAATCTAACTCATATTATTAGCCATATTATGCTTATATGATCGATAGGACGACAATTACTATACCCATTACTGTTATTATTATCAATCTAACTAATATTATTAGTCATATTATGCTTATATGATCGATAGAACGACAATTACTATACTCATTACTCTTATTATTATCAATGTAACTCATATTATTAGCTATATTATGCTTATATGATCGATAGAATGACATTTACTAAACTTATTACACTCACTATTATCAATCTAACTCATATTATTAACCATATTATGCAGATATGATCGATAGAACGACAATTACTATACTCATTCCTCTTATTATTATCAATCTAACTCATATTATTAGCCATATTATGCTTATATGATCGATAGGACGACAATTACTATACTCATTACTGTTATTATTATCAATCTAACTCATATTATTAGCCATATTATGCTTATATGATCGATAGAACGACAATTACTATACATATTACTCTTATTATTATCAATGCAACTCATATTATTAGCTATATTATGCTTATATGATCGATAGAACGACATTTACTAAACTTATTACACTCACTGTTATCAATGTAACTGATATTATTAACCATATTATGCAGATATGATCGATAGAACGACAATTACTATACTCATTACTCTTATTATTATCAATCTAACTCATATTATTAACCATATTATGCAGATATGATCGATAGAACGACAATTACTATACTCATTACTCTTATTATTATCAATCTAACTCATATTATTAACCATATTATGCAGATATGATCGATAGAACGACAATTACTAGACTCATTACTCTTATTATTATCAATCTAACTCATATTATTAGCCATATTATGCTTATATGATCGATAGAACGACAATTACTATACTCATTACTCTTATTATTATCAATCTAACTCATATTATTAGCTATATTATGCTTATATGATCGATAGAACGACATTTACTAAACTTATTACACTCACTTTTATCAATCTAACTCATATTATTAGCGATATTATGCTTATATGATCGATAGAACGACAATTACTGTACTTATTACTCTTATTATTATCAATCCAACTCATATTATTAGCCATATTATGCTTATATGATCGATAGAACGACAATTACTATACTCATTACTCTTATTATTATCAATCTCACTCATATTATTAGCCATATTATGCTTATATTATCGATAGAACGACAATTACTAAACTTATTACACTCACTGTTATCATTCTAACTAATATTATTAACCATATTATGCAGATATGATCGATAGAACGACAATTACTAGCCTCATTACTCTAATTATTATCAATCTAACTCATATTATTAGCCACATTATGCTTATATGATCGATAGTACGGCAATTGCTATACTCATTACTGTTATTATTATCAATCTAACTCATATTATTAGCCATATTATGCTTATATGATCGATAGAACGACAATTACTATACTCATTACTCTTATTATTATCAATCTCACTCATATTATTAGCCATATTATGCTTATATTATCGATAGAACGACAATTACTAAACTTATTACACTCACTGTTATCATTCTAACTAATATTATTAACCATATTATGCAGATATGATCGATAGAACGACAATTACTAGCCTCATTACTCTAATTATTATCAATCTAACTCATATTATTAGCCACATTATGCTTATATGATCGATAGTACGGCAATTGCTATACTCATTACTCTTACTATTATCAATCTAACTCATATTATTAGCCATATTCTGCTTATATGATCGATAGGACGACAATTACTATACTCACTACTGTTATTATTATGAATCTAACTCATATTATTAGCCATATTATGCTTTTATGATCGATAGAACGATAATTACTATACATATTACCCTTATTATTATCAATCTAACTCATATTATTAGCCATATTATGCTTATATGATCGATAGGACGACAATTGCTATACTCATTACTGTTATTATTATCAATCTAACTCATATTATTAGCCATATTATGCTTATATGATCGATAGGACGACAATTACTATACTCATTACTCATATTATTATCAATCTCACTCATATCATTAGCCATATTATGCTTATATTATGGATAGAACGACAATTACTAAACTTATTACACTCACTGTTATCATTCTAACTAATATTATTAACCATATTATGCAGATATGATCGATAGAACGACAATTACTAGACTCATTACTCTTATTATTATCAATCTAACTCATATTATTAGCCACATTATGCTTATATGATCGATAGTACGACAATTGCTATACTCATTACTCTTACTATTATCAATCTAACTCATATTATTAGCCATATTCTGCTTATATGATCGATAGAACGACAATTACTATACTCATTACTGTTATTATTATCAATCTAACTCATATTATTAGTCATATTATGCAGATATGATCGATAGAACGACAATTACTATACTCATTACTCTTATTATTATCAATGTAACTCATATTATTAGCTATATTATGCTTATATGATCGATAGAACGACATTTACTAAACTTATTACACTCACTATTATCAATCTAACTCATATTATTAACCATATTATGCAGATATGATCGATAGAACGACAATTACTATACTCATTACTCTTATTATTATCAATCTAACTCATATTATTAGCCATATTATGGTTATATGACCGATAGAACGACAATTACTATACTTATTACTCTTAGTGTTATCAATCTAACTCATATTATTAGCCACATTATGCTTATATGATCGATAGTACGACAATTACTATACTCATTACTCTTACTATTATCAATCTAACTCACATTATTAGCCATGTTATGCTTATATGATCGATAGAACGACAATTACTATACTCATTACTCTTATTATTATCAATCTAACTCATATTATTAGCCATATTATGGTTATATGACCGATAGAACGACAATTACTATACTTATTACTCTTATTATTATCAATCTAACTCATATTATTAGCCACATTATGCTTATATGATCGATAGTACGACAATTACTATACCCATTACTCTTACTATTATCAATCTAACTCATATTATTAGCCACATTATGCTTATATGATCTATAGTACGACAATTACTATACCCATTACTCTTACTATTATCAATCTAACTCATATTATTAGCCATATTATGCTTATATGATCGATAGAACGATAATTACTATACATATTACTCTTATTATTATCAATCTAACTCATATTATTAGCTATATTATGCTTATATGATCGATAGAACGACATTTACTAAACTTATTACACTCACTTTTATCAATCTAACTCATATTATTAGCCATATTATGCTTATATGATCGATTGAACGACAATTACTATACTCATTACTCTTGTTATTATCAATCTAACTCATATTATTAGCCACATTATGCTTATATGATCGATAGAACGACAATTACTATACTCATTACTGTTATTATTATCAATCTATCTCATATTATTAGCCATATTATGCTTATATGATCGATAGAACGACAATTACTATACTTATTACTCTTATTATTATCAATGTAACTCATATTAATAGCTATATTATGCTTATATGATCGATAGAACGACATTTACTAAACTTATTACACTCACTATTATCAATGTAACTCATATTATTAACCATATTATGCAGATATGATCGATAGAACGACAATTACTATACTCATTACTCTTATTATTATCAATCTAACTCATATTATTAACCATATTATGCAGATATGATCGATAGAACGACAATTACTAGACTCATTACTCTTATTATTATCAATCTAACTCATATTATTAGCCATATTATGCTTATATGATCGATAGAACGACATTTACTAAACTTATTACACTCACTTTTATCAATCTAACTCATATTATTAGCCATATTATGCTTATATGATCGATTGAACGACAATTACTATACTCATTACTCTTGTTATTATCAATCTAACTCATATTATTAGCCACATTATGCTTATATGATCGATAGAACGACAATTACTATACTCATTACTGTTATTATTATCAATCTATCTCATATTATTAGCCATATTATGCTTATATGATCGATAGAACGACAATTACTATACTTATTACTCTTATTATTATCAATGTAACTCATATTAATAGCTATATTATGCTTATATGATCGATAGAACGACATTTACTAAACTTATTACACTCACTATTATCAATGTAACTCATATTATTAACCATATTATGCAGATATGATCGATAGAACGACAATTACTATACTCATTACTCTTATTATTATCAATCTAACTCATATTATTAAACATATTATGCAGATATGATCGATAGAACGACAATTACTAGACTCATTACTCTTATTATTATCAATCTAACTCATATTATTAGCCATATTATGCTTATATGATCGATAGAACGACAATTACTATACTCATTACTCCTACTATTATCAATCTCACTCATATTATTAGCCATATTATGCTTATATGATCGATAGGACGACAATTACTATACTCATTACTGTTATTATTATCAATCTAACTCATATTATTAGCCATATTATGCTTATATGATCGATAGGACGACAATTACTATACTCATTACTGTTATTATTATCAATCTAACTCATATTATTAGCCATATTATGCTTATATGATCGATAGAACGATAATTACTATGCATATTACTCTTATTATTATCAATCTAACTCATATTATTAGCCATATTATGCTTATATGATCGATAGGACGACAATTACTATACTCATTACTGTTATTATTATCAATCTAACTCATGTTATTAGCCATCTTATGCTTACATGATCGATAGAACGATAATTACTATGCATATTACTCTTATTATTATCAATCTAACTCATATTATCAGCCATATTATGGTTATATGATCGATAGGACGACAATTACTGTACTCATTGCTGTTATTTTTATCAATCTAACTCATATTATTAGCCATATTATGCTTATATGATCGATAGAACGACAATTACTATACTTATTACTCTTATTATAATCAATGTAACTCATATTATTAGCGATATTATGCTTATATGATCGATAGAACGACAATTACTATACTTATTACTCTTATTATTATCAATGTAACTCATATTAATAGCTATATTATGCTTATATGATCGATAGAACGACATTTACTAAACTTATTACACTCACTATTATCAATGTAACTCATATTATTAACCATATTTTGCAGATATGATCGATAGAACGACAATTACTATACTCATTACTCTTATTATTATCAATCTAACTCATATTATTAAACATATTATGCAGATATGATCGATAGAACGACAATTACTAGACTCATTACTCTTATTATTATCAATCTAACTCATATTATTAGCCATATTATGCTTATATGATCGATAGAACGACAATTACTATACTCATTACTCCTATTATTATCAATCTCACTCATATTATTAGCCATATTATGCTTATATGATCGATAGGACGACAATTACTATACTCATTACTGTTATTATTATCAATCTAACTCATATTATTGGCCATATTATGCTTATATGATCGATAGGACGACAATTACTATACTCATTACTGTTATTATTATCAATCTAACTCATATTATTAGCCATATTATGCTTATATGATCGATAGAACGATAATTACTATACATATTACCCTTATTATTATCAATCTAACTCATATTATTAGCCATATTATGCTTATATGATCGATAGGACGGCAATTGCTATACTCATTACTGTTATTATTATCAATCTAACTCATATTATTAGCCATATTATGCTTATATGATCGATAGAACGACAATTACTATACTTATTACTCTTATTATTATCAATGTAACTCATATTATTAGCTATATTATGCTTATATGATCGATAGAACGACAATAACTATACTCATTACTCTTATTATTATCAATCTAACTCATATTATTAGCCATATTATGCTTATATGATCGATAGAACGATAATTACTATGCATATTACTCTTATTATTATCAATCTAACTCATATTATTAGCCATATTATGCTTATATGATCGATAGAACGACATTTACTAAACTTATTACACTCACTATTATCAATCTAACTCATATTATTAGCCATATTATGCTTATATGATCGATAGAACGACAGTTACTATACATATAACTCTTATTATTATCAATCTAACTCATATTATTAGCCATATTATGCTTATATGATCGATAGGACGACAATTACTATACTCATTACTGTTATTATTATCAATCTAACTCATATTATTAGCCATATTATGCTTATATGATCGATAGAACGATAATTACTATGCATATTACTCTTATTATTATCAATCTAACTCATATTATCAGCCATATTATGGTTATATGATCGATAGGACGGCAATTGCTATACTCATTACTGTTATTATTATCAATCTAACTCATATTATTAGCCATATTATGCTTATATGATCGATAGGACGACAATTACTATACTCATTACTGTTATTATTATCAATCTAACTCATATTATTAGCCATATTATGCTTATATGATCGATAGAACGATAATTACTATGCATATTACTCTTATTATTATCAATCTAACTCATATTATTAGCCATATTATGCTTATATGATCGATAGGACGACAATTACTATACTCATTACTGTTATTATTATCAATCTAACTCATGTTATTAGCCATCTTATGCTTACATGATCGATAGAACGATAATTACTATACATATTACTCTTATTATTATCAATCTAACTCATATTATCAGCCATATTATGGTTATATGATCGATAGGACGACAATTACTGTACTCATTGCTGTTATTTTTATCAATCTAACTCATATTATTAGCCATATTATGCTTATATGATCGATAGAACGACAATTACTATACTTATTACTCTTATTATAATCAATGTAACTCATATTATTAGCGATATTATGCTTATATGATCGATAGAACGACAATTACTATACTTATTACTCTTATTATTATCAATGTAACTCATATTAATAGCTATATTATGCTTATATGATCGATAGAACGACATTTACTAAACTTATTACACTCACTATTATCAATGTAACTCATATTATTAACCATATTTTGCAGATATGATCGATAGAACGACAATTACTATACTCATTACTCTTATTATTATCAATCTAACTCATATTATTAAACATATTATGCAGATATGATCGATAGAACGACAATTACTAGACTCATTACTCTTATTATTATCAATCTAACTCATATTATTAGCCATATTATGCTTATATGATCGATAGAACGACAATTACTATACTCATTACTCCTATTATTATCAATCTCACTCATATTATTAGCCATATTATGCTTATATGATCGATAGGACGACAATTACTATACTCATTACTGTTATTATTATCAATCTAACTCATATTATTGGCCATATTATGCTTATATGATCGATAGGACGACAATTACTATACTCATTATTGTTATTATTATCAATCTAACTCATATTATTAGCCATATTATGCTTATATGATCGATAGAACGATAATTACTATACATATTACCCTTATTATTATCAATCTAACTCATATTATTAGCCATATTATGCTTATATGATCGATAGGACGGCAATTGCTATACTCATTACTGTTATTATTATCAATCTAACTCATATTATTAGCCATATTATGCTTATATGATCGATAGAACGACAATTACTATACTTATTAATCTTATTATTATCAATGTAACTCATATTATTAGCTATATTATGCTTATATGATCGATAGAACGACAATAACTATACTCATTACTCTTATTATTATCAATCTAACTCATATTATTAGCCATATTATGCTTATATGATCGATAGAACGATAATTACTATGCATATTACTCTTATTATTATCAATCTAACTCATATTATTAGCCATATTATGCTTATATGATCGATAGAACGACATTTACTAAACTTATTACACTCACTATTATCAATCTAACTCATATTATTAGCCATATTATGCTTATATGATCGATAGAACGACAGTTACTATACATATAACTCTTATTATTATCAATCTAACTCATATTATTAGCCATATTATGCTTATATGATCGATAGGACGACAATTACTATACTCATTACTGTTATTATTATCAATCTAACTCATATTATTAGCCATATTATGCTTATATGATCGATAGAACGATAATTACTATGCATATTACTCTTATTATTATCAATCTAACTCATATTATCAGCCATATTATGGTTATATGATCGATAGGACGACAATTACTGTACTCATTGCTGTTATTTTTATCAATCTAACTCATATTATTAGCCATATTATGCTTATATGATCGATAGAACGACAATTACTATACTTATTACTCTTATTATTATCAATGTAACTCATATTATTAGCTATATTATGCTTATATGATCGATAGAACGACAATTACTATACTCATTACTCTTATTATTATCAATGTAACTCATATTATTAGCTATATTATGCTTATATGATCGATAGAACGACATTTACTAAACTTATTACACTCACTATTATCAATCTAACTCATATTATTAACCATATTATGCAGATATGATCGATAGAACGACAATTACTATACTCATTACTCTTATTATTATCAATCTAACTCATATTATTAGCCATATTATGCTTATATGATCGATAGGACGACAATTACTATACTCATTACTGTTATTATTATCAATCTAACTCATATTATTAGCCATATTATGCTTATATGATCGATAGAACGACAATTACTATACTTATTACTCTTATTATTATCAATGCAACTCATATTATTAGCTATATTATGCTTATATGATCGATAGAACGACATTTACTAAACTTATTACACTCACTATTATCAATGTAACTCATATTATTAACCATATTATGCAGATATGATCGATAGAACGACAATTACTAGACTCATTACTCTTATTATTATCAATCTAACTCATATTATTAGCCATATTATGCTTATATGATCGATAGAACGACAATTACTATACTCATTACTCTTATTATTATCAATCTAACTCATATTATTAGCTATATTATGCTTATATGATCGATAGGACGACATTTACTAAACTTATTACACTCACTTTTATCAATCTAACTCATATTATTAGCCATATTATGCTTATATGATCGATAGAACGACAATTACTGTACTTATTACTCTTATTATTATCAATCTAACTCATATTATTAACCATATTATGCAGATATGATCGATAGAACGACAATTACTAGACTCATTACTCTTATTATTATCAATCTAACTCATATTATTAGCCATATTATGCTTATATGATCGATAGAACGACAATTACTATACTCATTACTCTTATTATTATCAATCTAACTCATATTATTAGCTATATTATGCTTATATGATCGATAGAACGACATTTACTAAACTTATTACACTCACTATTATCAATCTAACTCATATTATTAACCATATTATGCAGATATGATCGATAGAACGACAATTACTATACTCATTACTCTTATTATTATCAATCTAACTCATATTATTAGCCATATTATGCTTATATGATCGATAGGACGACAATTACTATACTCATTACTGTTATTATTATCAATCTAACTCATATTATTAGCCATATTATGCTTATATGATCGATAGAACGACAATTACTATACTTATTTCTCTTATTATTATCAATGCAACTCATATTATTAGCTATATTATGCTTATATGATCGATAGAACGACATTTACTAAACTTATTACACTCACTGTTATCAATGTAACTCATATTATTAACCATATTATGCTTATATGATCGATAGAACGACAATTACTGTACTTATTACTCTTATTATTATCAATCTAACTCATATTATTAGCCATATTATGCTTATATGATCGATAGAACGACAATTACTATACTCATTACTCTTATTATTATCAATCTCACTCATATTATTAGCCATATTATGCTTATATGATCGATAGAACGACAGTTACTATACATATTACTCTTATTATTATCAATCTAACTCATATTATTAGCCATATTATGCTTATATGATCGATAGAACGATAATTACTATGCATATTACTCTTATTATTATCAATCTAACTCATATTATTAGCCACATTATGCTTATATGATCGATAGTACGGCAATTGCTATACTCATTACTCTTACTATTATCAATCTAACTCATATTATTAGCCATATTCTGCTTATATGATCGATAGGACGACAATTACTATACTCACTACTGTTATTATTATCAATCTAACTCATATTATTAGCCATATTATGCTTTTATGATCGATAGAACGATAATTACTATACATATTACCCTTATTATTATCAATCTAACTCATTTTATTAGCTATATTATGCTTATATGATCGATAGAACGACATTTACTAAACTTATTACACTCACTTTTATCAATCTAACTCATATTATTAGCCATATTATGCTTATATGATCGATTGAACGACAATTACTATACTCATTACTCTTGTTATTATCAATCTAACTCATATTATTAGCCACATTATGCTTATATGATCGATAGAACGACAATTACTATACTCATTACTGTTATTATTATCAATCTATCTCATATTATTAGCCATATTATGCTTATATGATCGATAGAATGACAATTACTATACTTATTACTCTTATTATTATCAATGTAACTCATATTAATAGCTATATTATGCTTATATGATCGATAGAACGACATTTACTAAACTTATTACACTCACTATTATCAATCTAACTCATATTATTAACCATATTATGCAGATATGATCGATAGAACGACAATTACTATACTCATTACTCTTATTATTATCAATCTAACTCATATTATTAGCCATATTATGCTTATATGATCGATCGAACGACAGTTACTATACATATTACTCTTATTATTATCAATCTAACTCATATTATTAGCCATATTATGCTTATATGATCGATAGGACGACAATTACTATACTCATTACTGTTATTATTATCAATCTAACTCATATTATTAGCCATATTATGCTTATATGATCGATAGAACGATAATTACTATGCATATTACTCTTATTATTATCAATCTAACTCATATTATCAGCCATATTATGGTTATATGATCGATAGAACGATAATTACTATACATATTACTCTTATTATTATCAATCTAACTCATATTATTAGCCATATTATGCTTATATGATCGATAGGACGACAATTACTATACCCATTACTGTTATTATTATCAATCTAACTAATATTATTAGTCATATTATGCTTATATGATCGATAGAACGACAATTACTATACTCATTACTCTTATTATTATCAATGTAACTCATATTATTAGCTATATTATGCTTATATGATCGATAGAATGACATTTACTAAACTTATTACACTCACTATTATCAATCTAACTCATATTATTAACCATATTATGCAGATATGATCGATAGAACGACAATTACTATACTCATTCCTCTTATTATTATCAATCTAACTCATATTATTAGCCATATTATGCTTATATGATCGATAGGACGACAATTACTATACTCATTACTGTTATTATTATCAATCTAACTCATATTATTAGCCATATTATGCTTATATGATCGATAGAACGACAATTACTATACTTATTACTCTTATTATTATCAATGCAACTCATATTATTAGCTATATTATGCTTATATGATCGATAGAACGACATTTACTAAACTTATTACACTCACTGTTATCAATGTAACTGATATTATTAACCATATTATGCAGATATGATCGATAGAACGACAATTACTATACTCATTACTCTTATTATTATCAATCTAACTCATATTATTAACCATATTATGCAGATATGATCGATAGAACGACAATTACTATACTCATTACTCTTATTATTATCAATCTAACTCATATTATTAACCATATTATGCAGATATGATCGATAGAACGACAATTACTAGACTCATTACTCTTATTATTATCAATCTAACTCATATTATTAGCCATATTATGCTTATATGATCGATAGAACGACAATTACTATACTCATTACTCTTATTATTATCAATCTAACTCATATTATTAGCTATATTATGCTTATATGATCGATAGAACGACATTTACTAAACTTATTACACTCACTTTTATCAATCTAACTCATATTATTAGCCATATTATGCTTATATGATCGATAGAACGACAATTACTGTACTTATTACTCTTATTATTATCAATCCAACTCATATTATTAGCCATATTATGCTTATATGATCGATAGAACGACAATTACTATACTCATTACTCTTATTATTATCAATCTCACTCATATTATTAGCCATATTATGCTTATATTATCGATAGAACGACAATTACTAAACTTATTACACTCACTGTTATCATTCTAACTAATATTATTAACCATATTATGCAGATATGATCGATAGAACGACAATTACTAGCCTCATTACTCTAATTATTATCAATCTAACTCATATTATTAGCCACATTATGCTTATATGATCGATAGTACGGCAATTGCTATACTCATTACTGTTATTATTATCAATCTAACTCATATTATTAGCCATATTATGCTTATATGATCGATAGAACGACAATTACTATACTCATTACTCTTATTATTATCAATCTCACTCATATTATTAGCCATATTATGCTTATATTATCGATAGAACGACAATTACTAAACTTATTACACTCACTGTTATCATTCTAACTAATATTATTAACCATATTATGCAGATATGATCGATAGAACGACAATTACTAGCCTCATTACTCTAATTATTATCAATCTAACTCATATTATTAGCCACATTATGCTTATATGATCGATAGTACGGCAATTGCTATACTCATTACTCTTACTATTATCAATCTAACTCATATTATTAGCCATATTCTGCTTATATGATCGATAGGACGACAATTACTATACTCACTACTGTTATTATTATGAATCTAACTCATATTATTAGCCATATTATGCTTTTATGATCGATAGAACGATAATTACTATACATATTACCCTTATTATTATCAATCTAACTCATATTATTAGCCATATTATGCTTATATGATCGATAGGACGACAATTGCTATACTCATTACTGTTATTATTATCAATCTAACTCATATTATTAGCCATATTATGCTTATATGATCGATAGGACGACAATTACTATACTCATTACTCATATTATTATCAATCTCACTCATATCATTAGCCATATTATGCTTATATTATGGATAGAACGACAATTACTAAACTTATTACACTCACTGTTATCATTCTAACTAATATTATTAACCATATTATGCAGATATGATTGATAGAACGACAATTACTAGACTCATTACTCTTATTATTATCAATCTAACTCATATTATTAGCCACATTATGCTTATATGATCGATAGAACGACAATTACTATACTCATTACTCTTATTATTATCAATGTAACTCATATTATTAGCTATATTATGCTTATATGATCGATAGAACGACATTTACTAAACTTATTACACTCACTATTATCAATCTAACTCATATTATTAACCATATTATGCAGATATGATCGATAGAACGACAATTACTATACTCATTACTCTTATTATTATCAATCTAACTCATATTATTAGCCATATTATGCTTATATGATCGATAGGACGACAATTACTATACTCATTACTGTTATTATTATCAATCTAACTCATATTATTAGCCATATTATGCTTATATGATCGATAGGACGACAATTACTATACTTATTACTCTTATTATTATCAATGTAACTCATATTATTAACCATATTATGCGGATATGATCGATAGAACGACAATTACTAGACTCATTACTCTTATTATTATCAATCTAACTCATATTATTAGCCATATTATGCTTATATGATCGATAGAACGACAATTACTATACTCATTACTCTTATTATTATCAATCTAACTCATATTATTAGCTATATTATGCTTATATGATCGATAGAACGACATTTACTAAACTTATTACACTCACTTTTATCAATCTAACTCATATTATTAGCCACATTATGCTTATATGATCGATAGTACGACAATTGCTATACTCATTACTCTTACTATTATCAATCTAACTCATATTATTAGCCATATTCTGCTTATATGATCGATAGGACGACAATTACTATACTCATTACTGTTATTATTATCAATCTAATTCATATTATTAGCCATATTATGCTTATATGATCGATAGAACGATAATTACTATACATATTACTCTTATTATTATCAATCTAACTCATATTATTAGCCATATTATGCTTATATGATCGATAGGACGACAATTGCTATACTCATTACTGTTATTATTATCAATCTAACTCATATTATTAGCCATATTATGCTTATAAGATCGATAGAACGACAATTACTATACTTATTACTCTTATTATTATCAATGTAACTCATATTATTAGCTATATTATGCTTATATGATCGATAGAACGACATTTACTAAACTTATTACACTCACTATTATCAATGTAACTCATATTATTAACCACATTATGCAGATATGATCGATAGAACGACAATAACTATACTCATTTCTCTTATTATTATCTACCTAACACATATTATTAGCCATATTATGCTTATATGATCGGTAGAGCGACAATTACTATACTTAATACACTCACTATTATCAATCTAACTCATATTATTAACCATATAATGCAGATATGATCGATTGAACGACAATTACTATACTCATTACTCTTGTTATTATCAATCTAACTCATATTATTAGCCACATTATGCTTATATGATCGATAGAACGACAATTACTATACTCATTACTGTTATTATTATCAATCTATCTCATATTATTAGCCATATTATGCTTATATGATCGATAGAACGACAATTACTATACTTATTACTCTTATTATTATCAATGTAACTCATATTATTAGCTATATTATGCTTATATGATCGATAGAACGACATTTACTAAACTTATTACACTCACTATTATCAATGTAACTCATATTATTAACCATATTATACAGATATGATCGATAGAACGACAATTACTATACTCATTACTCTTATTATTATCAATCTAACTCATATTATTAACCATATTATGCAGATATGATCGATAGAACGACAATTACTAGACTCATTACTCTTATTATTATCAATCTAACTCATATTATTAGCCATGTTATGCTTATATGATCGATAGAACGACAATTACTATACTCATTACTCTTATTATTATCAATCTCACTCATATTATTAGCCATATTATGCTTATATTATCGATAGAACGACAATCACTAAACTTATTACACTCACTGTTATCATTCTAACTAATATTATTAACCATATTATGCAGATATGATCGATAGAACGACAATTACTAGACTCATTACTCTTATTATTATCAATCTAACTCATATTATTAACAATATTATGCAGATATGATCGATAGAACGACAATTACTAGACTCATTACTGTTATTATTATCAATCTAACTCATATTATTAGCCATATTATGCTTATATGATCGATAGTTCGACAATTACTATACTCATTACTCTTATTATTATCAATCTCACTCATATTATTAGCCATATTATGCTTATATTATCGATAGAACGACAATCACTAAACTTATTACACTCACTGTTATCATTATAACTAATATTATTAACCATATTATGCAGATATGATCGATAGAACGACAATTACTAGCCTCATTACTCTAATTATTATCAATATAACTCATATTATTAGCCACATTATGCTTATATGATCGATAGTACGGCAATTGCTATACTCATTACTCTTACTATTATCAATCTAACTCATATTATTAGCCATATTCTGCTTATATGATCGATAGGACGACAATTACTATACTCACTACTGTTATTATTATGAATCTAACTCATATTATTAGCCATATTATGCTTTTATGATCGATAGAACGATAATTACTATACATATTACCCTTATTATTATCAATCTAACTCATATTATTAGCCATATTATGCTTATATGATCGATTGAACGACAATTACTATACTCATTACTCTTGTTATTATCAATCTAACTCATATTATTAGCCACATTATGCTTATATGATCGATAGAACGACAATTACTATACTCATTACTGTTATTATTATCAATCTATCTCATATTATTAGCCATATTATGCTTATATGATCGATAGAATGACAATTACTATACTTATTACTCTTATTATTATCAATGTAACTCATATTAATAGCTATATTATGCTTATATGATCGATAGAACGACATTTACTAAACTTATTACACTCACTATTATCAATCTAACTCATATTATTAACCATATTATGCAGATATGATCGATAGAACGACAATTACTATACTCATTACTGTTATTATTATCAATCTAACTCATATTATTAGCCATATTATGCTTATATGATCGATAGAACGACAATTACTATACTTATTACTCTTATTATTATCAATCTAACTCATATTATTAACCATATTATGCAGATATGATCGATAGAACGACAATTACTAGACTCATTACTCTTATTATTATCAATCTAACTCATATTATTAGCCATATTATGCTTATATGATCGATAGAACGACAATTACTATACTCATTACTCTTATTATTATCAATCTAACTCATATTATTAGCTATATTATGCTTATATGATCGATAGGACGACATTTACTAAACTTATTACACTCACTTTTATCAATCTAACTCATATTATTAGCCATATTATGCTTATATGATCGATAGAACGACAATTACTGTACTTATTACTCTTATTATTATCAATCTAACTCATATTATTAACCATATTATGCAGATATGATCGATAGAACGACAATTACTATACTCATTACTCTTATTATTATCAATCTAACTCATATTATTAACCATATTATGCAGATATGATCGATAGAACGACAATTACTAGACTCATTACTCTTATTATTATCAATCTAACTCATATTATTAGCCATATTATGCTTATATGATCGATAGAACGACAATTACTATACTCATTACTCTTATTATTATCAATCTAACTCATATTATTAGCTATATTATGCTTATATGATCGATAGAACGACATTTACTAAACTTATTACACTCACTATTATCAATCTAACTCATATTATTAACCATATTATGCAGATATGATCGATAGAACGACAATTACTATACTCATTACTCTTATTATTATCAATCTAACTCATATTATTAGCCATATTATGCTTATATGATCGATAGGACGACAATTACTATACTCATTACTGTTATTATTATCAATCTAACTCATATTATTAGCCATATTATGCTTATATGATCGATAGAACGACAATTACTATACTTATTACTCTTATTATTATCAATGCAACTCATATTATTAGCTATATTATGCTTATATGATCGATAGAACGACATTTACTAAACTTATTACACTCACTGTTATCAATGTAACTCATATTATTAACCATATTATGCTTATATGATCGATAGAACGACAATTACTGTACTTATTACTCTTATTATTATCAATCTAACTCATATTATTAGCCATATTATGCTTATATGATCAATAGAACGACAATTACTATACTCATTACTCTTATTATTATCAATCTCACTCATATTATTAGCCATATTATGCTTATATGATCGATAGAACGACAGTTACTATACATATTACTCTTATTATTATCAATCTAACTCATATTATTAGCCATATTATGCTTATATGATCGATAGAACGATAATTACTATGCATATTACTCTTATTATTATCAATCTAACTCATATTATTAGCCACATTATGCTTATATGATCGATAGTACGGCAATTGCTATACTCATTACTCTTACTATTATCAATCTAACTCATATTATTAGCCATATTCTGCTTATATGATCGATAGGACGACAATTACTATACTCACTACTGTTATTATTATCAATCTAACTCATATTATTAGCCATATTATGCTTTTATGATCGATAGAACGATAATTACTATACATATTACCCTTATTATTATCAATCTAACTCATTTTATTAGCTATATTATGCTTATATGATCGATAGAACGACATTTACTAAACTTATTACACTCACTTTTATCAATCTAACTCATATTATTAGCCATATTATGCTTATATGATCGATTGAACGACAATTACTATACTCATTACTCTTGTTATTATCAATCTAACTCATATTATTAGCCACATTATGCTTATATGATCGATAGAACGACAATTACTATACTCGTTACTGTTATTATTATCAATCTATCTCATATTATTAGCCATATTATGCTTATATGATCGATAGAATGACAATTACTATACTTATTACTCTTATTATTATCAATGTAACTCATATTAATAGCTATATTATGCTTATATGATCGATAGAACGACATTTACTAAACTTATTACACTCACTATTATCAATCTAACTCATATTATTAACCATATTATGCAGATATGATCGATAGAACGACAATTACTATACTCATTACTCTTATTATTATCAATCTAACTCATATTATTAGCCATATTATGCTTATATGATCGATCGAACGACAGTTACTATACATATTACTCTTATTATTATCAATCTAACTCATATTATTAGCCATATTATGCTTATATGATCGATAGGACGACAATTACTATACTCATTACTGTTATTATTATCAATCTAACTCATATTATTAGCCATATTATGCTTATATGATCGATAGAACGATAATTACTATGCATATTACTCTTGTTATTATCAATCTAACTCATATTATCAGCCATATTATGGTTATATGATCGATAGAACGATAATTACTATACATATTACTCTTATTATTATCAATCTAACTCATATTATTAGCCATATTATGCTTATATGATCGATAGGACGACAATTACTATACCCATTACTGTTATTATTATCAATCTAACTAATATTATTAGTCATATTATGCTTATATGATCGATAGAACGACAATTACTATACTCATTACTCTTATTATTATCAATGTAACTCATATTATTAGCTATATTATGCTTATATGATCGATAGAATGACATTTACTAAACTTATTACACTCACTATTATCAATCTAACTCATATTATTAACCATATTATGCAGATATGATCGATAGAACGACAATTACTATACTCATTCCTCTTATTATTATCAATCTAACTCATATTATTAGCCATATTATGCTTATATGATCGATAGGACGACAATTACTATACTCATTACTGTTATTATTATCAATCTAACTCATATTATTAGCCATATTATGCTTATATGATCGATAGAACGACAATTACTATACTTATTACTCTTATTATTATCAATGCAACTCATATTATTAGCTATATTATGCTTATATGATCGATAGAACGACATTTACTAAACTTATTACACTCACTGTTATCAATGTAACTGATATTATTAACCATATTATGCAGATATGATCGATAGAACGACAATTACTATACTCATTACTCTTATTATTATCAATCTAACTCATATTATTAACCATATTATGCAGATATGATCGATAGAACGACAATTACTATACTCATTACTCTTATTATTATCAATCTAACTCATATTATTAACCATATTATGCAGATATGATCGATAGAACGACAATTACTAGACTCATTACTCTTATTATTATCAATCTAACTCATATTATTAGCCATATTATGCTTATATGATCGATAGAACGACAATTACTATACTCATTACTCTTATTATTATCAATCTAACTCATATTATTAGCTATATTATGCTTATATGATCGATAGAACGACATTTACTAAACTTATTACACTCACTTTTATCAATCTAACTCATATTATTAGCCATATTATGCTTATATGATCGATAGAACGACAATTACTGAACTTATTACTCTTATTATTATCAATCCAACTCATATTATTAGCCATATTATGCTTATATGATCGATAGAACGACAATTACTATACTCATTACTCTTATTATTATCAATCTCACTCATATTATTAGCCATATTATGCTTATATTATCGATAGAACGACAATTACTAAACTTATTACACTCACTGTTATCATTCTAACTAATATTATTAACCATATTATGCACATATGATCGATAGAACGACAATTACTAGCCTCATTACTCTAATTATTATCAATCTAACTCATATTATTAGCCACATTATGCTTATATGATCGATAGTACGGCAATTGCTATACTCATTACTGTTATTATTATCAATCTAACTCATATTATTAGCCATATTATGCTTATATGATCGATAGAACGACAATTACTATACTCATTACTCTTATTATTATCAATCTCACTCATATTATTAGCCATATTATGCTTATATTATCGATAGAACGACAATTACTAAACTTATTACACTCACTGTTATCATTCTAACTAATATTATTAACCATATTATGCAGATATGATCGATAGAACGACAATTACTAGCCTCATTACTCTAATTATTATCAATCTAACTCATATTATTAGCCACATTATGCTTATATGATCGATAGTACGGCAATTGCTATACTCATTACTCTTACTATTATCAATCTAACTCATATTATTAGCCATATTCTGCTTATATGATCGATAGGACGACAATTACTATACTCACTACTGTTATTATTATGAATCTAACTCATATTATTAGCCATATTATGCTTTTATGATCGATAGAACGATAATTACTATACATATTACCCTTATTATTATCAATCTAACTCATATTATTAGCCATATTATGCTTATATGATCGATAGGACGACAATTGCTATACTCATTACTGTTATTATTATCAATCTAACTCATATTATTAGCCATATTATGCTTATATGATCGATAGGACGACAATTACTATACTCATTACTCATATTACTATCAATCTCACTCATATCATTAGCCATATTATGCTTATATTATGGATAGAACGACAATTACTAAACTTATTACACTCACTGTTATCACTCTAACTAATATTATTAACCATATTATGCAGATATGATCGATAGAACGACAATTACTAGACTCATTACTCTTATTATTATCAATCTAACTCATATTATTAGCCACATTATGCTTATATGATCGATAGTACGACAATTGCTATACTCATTACTCTTACTATTATCAATCTAACTCATATTATTAGCCATATTCTGCTTATATGATCGATAGAACGACAATTACTATACTCATTACTGTTATTATTATCAATCTAACTCATATTATTAGTCATATTATGCAGATATGATCGATAGAACGACAATTACTATACTCATTACTCTTATTATTATCAATGTAACTCATATTATTAGCTATATTATGCTTATATGATCGATAGAACGACATTTACTAAACTTATTACACTCACTATTATCAATCTAACTCATATTATTAACCATATTATGCAGATATGATCGATAGAACGACAATTACTATACTCATTACTCTTATTATTATCAATCTAACTCATATTATTAGCCATATTATGCTTATATGATCGATAGGACGACAATTACTATACTCATTACTGTTATTATTATCAATCTAACTCATATTATTAGCCATATTATGCTTATATGATCGATAGGACGACAATTACTATACTTATTACTCTTATTATTATCAATGTAACTCATATTATTAACCATATTATGCAGATATGATCGATAGAACGACAATTACTAGACTCATTACTCTTATTATTATCAATCTAACTCATATTATTAGCTATATTATGCTTATATGATCGATAGAACGACATTTACTAAACTTATTACACTCACTTTTATCAATCTAACTCATATTATTAGCCACATTATGCTTATATGATCGATAGTACGACAATTGCTATACTCATTACTCTTACTATTATCAATCTAACTCATATTATTAGCCATATTCTGCTTATATGATCGATAGGACGACAATTACTATACTCATTACTGTTATTATTATCAATCTAATTCATATTATTAGCCATATTATGCTTATATGATCGATAGAACGATAATTACTATACATATTACTCTTATTATTATCAATCTAACTCATATTATTAGCTATATTATGCTTATATGATCGATAGAACGACATTTACTAAACTTATTACACTCACTATTATCAATGTAACTCATATTATTAACCACATTATGCAGATATGATCGATGGAACGACAATAACTATACTCATTTCTCTTATTATTATCTACCTAACACATATTATTAGCCATATTATGCTTATATGATCGGTAGAGCGACAATTACTATACTTAATACACTCACTATTATCAATCTAACTCATATTATTAACCATATAATGCAGATATGATCGATTGAACGACAATTACTATACTCATTACTCTTGTTATTATCAATCTAACTCATATTATTAGCCACATTATGCTTATATGATCGATAGAACGACAATTACTATACTCATTACTGTTATTATTATCAATCTATCTCATATTATTAGCCATATTATGCTTATATGATCGATAGAACGACAATTACTATACTTATTACTCTTATTATTATCAATGTAACTCATATTATTAGCTATATTATGCTTATATGATCGATAGAACGACATTTACTAAACTTATTACACTCACTATTATCAATGTAACTCATATTATTAACCATATTATACAGATATGATCGATAGAACGACAATTACTATACTCATTACTCTTATTATTATCAATCTAACTCATATTATTAACCATATTATGCAGATATGATCGATAGAACGACAATTACTAGACTCATTACTCTTATTATTATCAATCTAACTCATATTATTAGCCATGTTATGCTTATATGATCGATAGAACGACAATTACTATACTCATTACTCTTATTATTATCAATCTCACTCATATTATTAGCCATATTATGCTTATATTATCGATAGAACGACAATCACTAAACTTATTACACTCACTGTTATCATTCTAACTAATATTATTAACCATATTATGCAGATATGATCGATAGAACGACAATTACTAGACTCATTACTCTTATTATTATCAATCTAACTCATATTATTAACCATATTATGCAGATATGATCGATAGAACGACAATTACTAGACTCATTACTGTTATTATTATCAATCTAACTCATATTATTAGCCATATTATGCTTATATGATCGATAGAACGACAATTACTATACTCATTACTCTTATTATTATCAATCTCACTCATATTATTAGCCATATTATGCTTATATTATCGATAGAACGACAATTACTAAACTTATTACACTCACTGTTATCATTCTAACTAATATTATTAACCATATTATGCAGATATGATCGATAGAACGACAATTACTAGCCTCATTACTCTAATTATTATCAATCTAACTCATATTATTAGCCACATTATGCTTATATGATCGATAGTACGGCAATTGCTATACTCATTACTCTTACTATTATCAATCTAACTCATATTATTAGCCATATTCTGCTTATATGATCGATAGGACGACAATTACTATACTCACTACTGTTATTATTATGAATCTAACTCATATTATTAGCCATATTATGCTTTTATGATCGATAGAACGATAATTACTATACATATTACCCTTATTATTATCAATCTAACTCATATTATTAGCCATATTATGCTTATATGATCGATAGGACGACAATTGCTATACTCATTACTGTTATTATTATCAATCTAACTCATATTATTAGCCATATTATGCTTATATGATCGATAGGACGACAATTACTATACTCATTACTCATATTATTATCAATCTCACTCATATCATTAGCCATATTATGCTTATATTATGGATAGAACGACAATTACTAAACTTATTACACTCACTGTTATCATTCTAACTAATATTATTAACCATATTATGCAGATATGATCGATAGAACGACAATTACTAGACTCATTACTCTTATTATTATCAATCTAACTCATATTATTAGCCACATTATGCTTATATGATCGATAGTACGACAATTGCTATACTCATTACTCTTACTATTATCAATCTAACTCATATTATTAGCCATATTCTGCTTATATGATGGATAGAACGACAATTACTATACTCATTACTGTTATTATTATCAATCTAACTCATATTATTAGTCATATTATGCAGATATGATCGATAGAACGACAATTACTATACTCATTACTCTTATTATTATCAAT
The DNA here is from genome assembly GCF_050947335.1 of Megachile rotundata. NCBI lineage: Eukaryota > Metazoa > Arthropoda > Insecta > Hymenoptera > Megachilidae > Megachile > Megachile rotundata. The sequence continues at coordinate 27,764 of NW_027474539.1, forward strand.
GTAACTCATATTATTAGCTATATTATGCTTATATGATCGATAGAACGACATTTACTAAACTTATTACACTCACTATTATCAATCTAACTCATATTATTAACCATATTATGCAGATATGATCGATAGAACGACAATTACTATACTCATTACTCTTATTATTATCAATCTAACTCATATTATTAGCCATATTATGCTTATATGATCGATAGGACGACAATTACTATACTTATTACTGTTATTATTATCAATCTAACTCATATTATTAGCCATATTATGCTTATATGATCGATAGGACGACAATTACTATACTTATTACTCTTACTATTATCAATCTAACTCATATTATTAGCCATATTCTGCTTATATGATCGATAGAACGACAATTACTATACTCATTACTGTTATTATTATCAATCTAACTCATATTATTAGTCATATTATGCAGATATGATCGATAGAACGACAATTACTATACTCATTACTCTTATTATTATCAATGTAACTCATATTATTAGCTATATTATGCTTATATGATCGATAGAACGACATTTACTAAACTTATTACACTCACTATTATCAATCTAACTCATATTATTAACCATATTATGCAGATATGATCGATAGAACGACAATTACTATACTCATTACTCTTATTATTATCAATCTAACTCATATTATTAGCCATATTATGCTTATATGATCGATAGGACGACAATTACTATACTCATTACTGTTATTATTATCAATCTAACTCATATTATTAGCCATATTATGCTTATATGATCGATAGGACGACAATTACTATACTTATTACTCTTATTATTATCAATGTAACTCATATTATTAACCATATTATGCAGATATGATCGATAGAACGACAATTACTAGACTCATTACTCTTATTATTATCAATCTAACTCATATTATTAGCCATATTATGCTTATATGATCGATAGAACGACAATTACTATACTCATTACTCTTATTATTATCAATCTAACTCATATTATTAGCTATATTATGCTTATATGATCGATAGAACGACATTTACTAAACTTATTACACTCACTATTATCAATCTAACTCATATTATTAACCATATTATGCAGATATGATCGATAGAACGACAATTACTATACTCATTACTCTTATTATTATCAATCTAACTCATATTATTAGCCACATTATGCTTATATGATCGATAGTACGACAATTGCTATACTCATTACTCTTACTATTATCAATCTAACTCATATTATTAGCCATATTCTGCTTATATGATCGATAGGACGACAATTACTATACTCATTACTGTTATTATTATCAATCTAATTCATATTATTAGCCATATTATGCTTATATGATCGATAGAACGATAATTACTATACATATTACTCTTATTATTATCAATCTAACTCATATTATTAGCCATATTATGCTTATATGATCGATAGGACGACAATTGCTATACTCATTACTGTTATTATTATCAATCTAACTCATATTATTAGCCATATTATGCTTATAAGATCGATAGAACGACAATTACTATACTTATTACTCTTATTATTATCAATGTAACTCATATTATTAGCTATATTATGCTTATATGATCGATAGAACGACATTTACTAAACTTATTACACTCACTATTATCAATGTAACTCATATTATTAACCACATTATGCAGATATGATCGATAGAACGACAATAACTATACTCATTTCTCTTATTATTATCTACCTAACACATATTATTAGCCATATTATGCTTATATGATCGGTAGAGCGACAATTACTATACTTAATACACTCACTATTATCAATCTAACTCATATTATTAACCATATAATGCAGATATGATCGATTGAACGACAATTACTATACTCATTACTCTTGTTATTATCAATCTAACTCATATTATTAGCCACATTATGCTTATATGATCGATAGAACGACAATTACTATACTCATTACTGTTATTATTATCAATCTATCTCATATTATTAGCCATATTATGCTTATATGATCGATAGAACGACAATTACTATACTTATTACTCTTATTATTATCAATGTAACTCATATTATTAGCTATATTATGCTTATATGATCGATAGAACGACATTTACTAAACTTATTACACTCACTATTATCAATGTAACTCATATTATTAACCATATTATACAGATATGATCGATAGAACGACAATTACTATACTCATTACTCTTATTATTATCAATCTAACTCATATTATTAACCATATTATGCAGATATGATCGATAGAACGACAATTACTAGACTCATTACTCTTATTATTATCAATCTAACTCATATTATTAGCCATGTTATGCTTATATGATCGATAGAACGACAATTACTATACTCATTACTCTTATTATTATCAATCTCACTCATATTATTAGCCATATTATGCTTATATTATCGATAGAACGACAATCACTAAACTTATTACACTCACTGTTATCATTCTAACTAATATTATTAACCATATTATGCAGATATGATCGATAGAACGACAATTACTAGACTCATTACTCTTATTATTATCAATCTAACTCATATTATTAACCATATTATGCAGATATGATCGATAGAACGACAATTACTAGACTCATTACTGTTATTATTATCAATCTAACTCATATTATTAGCCATATTATGCTTATATGATCGATAGAACGACAATTACTATACTCATTACTCTTATTATTATCAATCTCACTCATATTATTAGCCATATTATGCTTATATTATCGATAGAACGACAATTACTAAACTTATTACACTCACTGTTATCATTCTAACTAATATTATTAACCATATTATGCAGATATGATCGATAGAACGACAATTACTAGCCTCATTACTCTAATTATTATCAATCTAACTCATATTATTAGCCACATTATGCTTATATGATCGATAGTACGGCAATTGCTATACTCATTACTCTTACTATTATCAATCTAACTCATATTATTAGCCATATTCTGCTTATATGATCGATAGGACGACAATTACTATACTCACTACTGTTATTATTATGAATCTAACTCATATTATTAGCCATATTATGCTTTTATGATCGATAGAACGATAATTACTATACATATTACCCTTATTATTATCAATCTAACTCATATTATTAGCCATATTATGCTTATATGATCGATAGGACGACAATTGCTATACTCATTACTGTTATTATTATCAATCTAACTCATATTATTAGCCATATTATGCTTATATGATCGATAGGACGACAATTACTATACTCATTACTCATATTATTATCAATCTCACTCATATCATTAGCCATATTATGCTTATATTATGGATAGAACGACAATTACTAAACTTATTACACTCACTGTTATCATTCTAACTAATATTATTAACCATATTATGCAGATATGATCGATAGAACGACAATTACTAGACTCATTACTCTTATTATTATCAATCTAACTCATATTATTAGCCACATTATGCTTATATGATCGATAGTACGACAATTGCTATACTCATTACTCTTACTATTATCAATCTAACTCATATTATTAGCCATATTCTGCTTATATGATGGATAGAACGACAATTACTATACTCATTACTGTTATTATTATCAATCTAACTCATATTATTAGTCATATTATGCAGATATGATCGATAGAACGACAATTACTATACTCATTACTCTTATTATTATCAATGTAACTCATATTATTAGCTATATTATGCTTATATGATCGATAGAACGACATTTACTAAACTTATTACACTCACTATTATCAATCTAACTCATATTATTAACCATATTATGCAGATATGATCGATAGAACGACAATTACTATACTCATTACTCTTATTATTATCAATCTAACTCATATTATTAGCCATATTATGCTTATATGATCGATAGGACGACAATTACTATACTTATTACTGTTATTATTATCAATCTAACTCATATTATTAGCCATATTATGCTTATATGATCGATAGGACGACAATTACTATACTTATTACTCTTACTATTATCAATCTAACTCATATTATTAGCCATATTCTGCTTATATGATCGATAGAACGACAATTACTATACTCATTACTGTTATTATTATCAATCTAACTCATATTATTAGTCATATTATGCAGATATGATCGATAGAACGACAATTACTATACTCATTACTCTTATTATTATCAATGTAACTCATATTATTAGCTATATTATGCTTATATGATCGATAGAACGACATTTACTAAACTTATTACACTCACTATTATCAATCTAACTCATATTATTAACCATATTATGCAGATATGATCGATAGAACGACAATTACTATACTCATTACTCTTATTATTATCAATCTAACTCATATTATTAGCCATATTATGCTTATATGATCGATAGGACGACAATTACTATACTCATTACTGTTATTATTATCAATCTAACTCATATTATTAGCCATATTATGCTTATATGATCGATAGGACGACAATTACTATACTTATTACTCTTATTATTATCAATGTAACTCATATTATTAACCATATTATGCAGATATGATCGATAGAACGACAATTACTAGACTCATTACTCTTATTATTATCAATCTAACTCATATTATTAGCCATATTATGCTTATATGATCGATAGAACGACAATTACTATACTCATTACTCTTGTTATTATCAATCTAACTCATATTATTAGCCACATTATGCTTATATGATCGATAGAACGACAATTACTATACTCATTACTGTTATTATTATCAATCTATCTCATATTATTAGCCATATTATGCTTATATGATCGATAGAACGACAATTACTATACTTATTACTCTTATTATTATCAATGTAACTCATATTATTAGCTATATTATGCTTATATGATCGATAGAACGACATTTACTAAACTTATTACACTCACTATTATCAATGTAACTCATATTATTAACCATATTATACAGATATGATCGATAGAACGACAATTACTATACTCATTACTCTTATTATTATCAATCTAACTCATATTATTAACCATATTATGCAGATATGATCGATAGAACGACAATTACTAGACTCATTACTCTTATTATTATCAATCTAACTCATATTATTAGCCATGTTATGCTTATATGATCGATAGAACGACAATTACTATACTCATTACTCTTATTATTATCAATCTCACTCATATTATTAGCCATATTATGCTTATATTATCGATAGAACGACAATCACTAAACTTATTACACTCACTGTTATCATTCTAACTAATATTATTAACCATATTATGCAGATATGATCGATAGAACGACAATTACTAGACTCATTACTCTTATTATTATCAATCTAACTCATATTATTAGCCACATTATGCTTATATGATCGATAGTACGGCAATTGCTATACTCATTACTCTTACTATTATCAATCTAACTCATATTATTAGCCATATTCTGCTTATATGATCGATAGGACGACAATTACTATACTCACTACTGTTATTATTATGAATCTAACTCATATTATTAGCCATATTATGCTTTTATGATCGATAGAACGATAATTACTATACATATTACCCTTATTATTATCAATCTAACTCATATTATTAGCCATATTATGCTTATATGATCGATAGGACGACAATTGCTATACTCATTACTGTTATTATTATCAATCTAACTCATATTATTAGCCATATTATGCTTATATGATCGATAGGACGACAATTACTATACTCATTACTCATATTATTATCAATCTCACTCATATCATTAGCCATATTATGCTTATATTATGGATAGAACGACAATTACTAAACTTATTACACTCACTGTTATCATTCTAACTAATATTATTAACCATATTATGCAGATATGATCGATAGAACGACAATTACTAGACTCATTACTCTTATTATTATCAATCTAACTCATATTATTAGCCACATTATGCTTATATGATCGATAGTACGACAATTGCTATACTCATTACTCTTACTATTATCAATCTAACTCATATTATTAGCCATATTCTGCTTATATGATGGATAGAACGACAATTACTATACTCATTACTGTTATTATTATCAATCTAACTCATATTATTAGTCATATTATGCAGATATGATCGATAGAACGACAATTACTATACTCATTACTCTTATTATTATCAATGTAACTCATATTATTAGCTATATTATGCTTATATGATCGATAGAACGACATTTACTAAACTTATTACACTCACTATTATCAATCTAACTCATATTATTAACCATATTATGCAGATATGATCGATAGAACGACAATTACTATACTCATTACTCTTATTATTATCAATCTAACTCATATTATTAGCCATATTATGCTTATATGATCGATAGGACGACAATTACTATACTTATTACTGTTATTATTATCAATCTAACTCATATTATTAGCCATATTATGCTTATATGATCGATAGGACGACAATTACTATACTTATTACTCTTATTATTATCAATGTAACTCATATTATTAACCATATTATGCAGATATGATCGATAGAACGACAATTACTAGACTCATTACTCTTATTATTATCAATCTAACTCATATTATTAGCCATATTATGCTTATATGATCGATAGAACGACAATTACTATACTCATTACTCTTATTATTATCAATCTAACTCATATTATTAGCTATATTATGCTTATATGATCGATAGAACGACATTTACTAAACTTATTACACTCACTTTTATCAATCTAACTCATATTATTAGCCACATTATGCTTATATGATCGATAGTACGACAATTGCTATACTCATTACTCTTACTATTATCAATCTAACTCATATTATTAGCCATATTCTGCTTATATGATCGATAGGACGACAATTACTATACCCATTACTGTTATTATTATCAATCTAATTCATATTATTAGCCATATTATGCTTATATGATCGATAGAACGATAATTACTATACATATTACTCTTATTATTATCAATCTAACTCATATTATTAGCCATATTATGCTTATATGATCGATAGGACGACAATTGCTATACTCATTACTGTTATTATTATCAATCTAACTCATATTATTAGCCATATTATGCTTATAAGATCGATAGAACGACAATTACTATACTTATTACTCTTATTATTATCAATGTAACTCATATTATTAGCTATATTATGCTTATATGATCGATAGAACGACATTTACTAAACTTATTACACTCACTATTATCAATGTAACTCATATTATTAACCACATTATGCAGATATGATCGATAGAACGACAATAACTATACTCATTTCTCTTATTATTATCTACCTAACTCATATTATTAGCCATATTATGCTTATATGATCGGTAGAGCGACAATTACTATACTTAATACACTCACTATTATCAATCTAACTCATATTATTAACCATATAATGCAGATATGATCGATTGAACGACAATTACTATACTCATTACTCTTGTTATTATCAATCTAACTCATATTATTAGCCACATTATGCTTATATGATCGATAGAACGACAATTACTATACTTATTACACTCACTATTATCAATCTAACTCATATTATTAACCATATAATGCAGATATGATCGATTGAACGACAATTACTATACTCATTACTCTTGTTATTGTCAATCTAACTCATATTATTAGCCACATTATGCTTATATGATCGATAGAACGACAATTACTATACTCATTACTGTTATTTTTATCAATCTATCTCATATTATTAGCCATATTATGCTTATATGATCGATAGAACGACAATTACTATACTCATTACTCTTATTATTATCAATCTAACTCATATTATTAACCATATTATGCAGATATGATCGATAGAACGACAATTACTAGACTCATTACTCTTATTATTATCAATCTAACTCATATTATTAGCCATATTCTGCTTATATGATCGATAGGACGACAATTACTATACTCATTACTGTTATTATTATCAATCTAACTCATATTATTAGCCATATTCTGCTTATATGATCGATAGGACGACAATTACTATACTCATTACTGTTATTATTATCAATCTAACTCATATTATTAGCCATATTATGCTTATATGATCGATAGAACGATAATTACTATACATATTACTCTTATTATTATCAATCTAACTCATATTATTAGCCATATTATGCTTATATGATCGATAGGACGACAATTGCTATACTCATTACTGTTATTATTATCAATCTAACTCATATTATTAGCTATATTATGCTCATATGATCGATAGAACGACATTTACTAAACTTATTACACTCACTATTATCAATGTAACTCATATTATTAACCACATTATGCAGATATGATCGATAGAACAACAATAACTATACTCATTTTTCTTATTATTATCTATCTAACTCATATTATTAGCCATATTATGCTTATATGATCGGTAGAGCGACAATTACTATACTTATTACACTCACTATTATCAATCTAACTCATATTATTAACCATATAATGCAGATATGATCGATAGAACGACAATTACTATACTCATTACTCTTATTATTATCAATCTAACTCATATTATTAGCCACATTATGCTTATATGATCGATAGAACGACATTTACTAAACTTATTACACTCACTATTATCAATGTAACTCATATTATTAACCACATTATGCAGATATGATCGATAGAACGACAATAACTATACTCATTTCTCTTATTATTATCTACCTAACTCATATTATTAGCCATATTATGCTTATATGATCGGTAGAGCGACAATTACTATACTTAATACACTCACTATTATCAATCTAACTCATATTATTAACCATATAATGCAGATATGATCGATTGAACGACAATTACTATACTCATTACTCTTGTTATTATCAATCTAACTCATATTATTAGCCACATTATGCTTATATGATCGATAGAACGACAATTACTATACTTATTACACTCACTATTATCAATCTAACTCATATTATTAACCATATAATGCAGATATGATCGATTGAACGACAATTACTATACTCATTACTCTTGTTATTGTCAATCTAACTCATATTATTAGCCACATTATGCTTATATGATCGATAGAACGACAATTACTATACTCATTACTGTTATTTTTATCAATCTATCTCATATTATTAGCCATATTATGCTTATATGATCGATAGAACGACAATTACTATACTCATTACTCTTATTATTATCAATCTAACTCATATTATTAACCATATTATGCAGATATGATCGATAGAACGACAATTACTAGACTCATTACTCTTATTATTATCAATCTAACTCATATTATTAGCCATATTCTGCTTATATGATCGATAGGACGACAATTACTATACTCATTACTGTTATTATTATCAATCTAACTCATATTATTAGCCATATTCTGCTTATATGATCGATAGGACGACAATTACTATACTCATTACTGTTATTATTATCAATCTAACTCATATTATTAGCCATATTATGCTTATATGATCGATAGAACGATAATTACTATACATATTACTCTTATTATTATCAATCTAACTCATATTATTAGCCATATTATGCTTATATGATCGATAGGACGACAATTGCTATACTCATTACTGTTATTATTATCAATCTAACTCATATTATTAGCTATATTATGCTCATATGATCGATAGAACGACATTTACTAAACTTATTACACTCACTATTATCAATGTAACTCATATTATTAACCACATTATGCAGA
>NW_027474540.1:0-37534 GCF_050947335.1 Megachile rotundata
CATATTATTAGCCATATCATGCTTATATGATCGACAGAACGACAATTGCTATACTTATTACATTCACTATTATTAATCTAACTCATATTATTAACCATATTATGCAGATATGATCGATAGAACGACAATTACTGTACTTATTACTCTCATTATTATCAATCTAACTCATATTATTAACCATATTATGCTTATGTGATCGATAGAACGACAATTACTATACTCATTACTCTTATTATTATCAATCTAACTCATATTACTAGCCATATTATGCTAATATGGTCGATAGAACGACATTTACTATACTCATTACTCTTATTATTATCAATCTAACTCATATTATTAGCCATATTATGCAAATATGATCGATAGAACGACAATTACTATACTTATTACTCTTATTATTATCAATCTAACTCATATTATTAGCCATATTATGCTTATATGATCGATAGGACGTCAATTACTATACTTATTAATCTTATTATTATCAATCTAACTCATATTATTAGCCATATTATGCTTATATGATCGACAGAACGAAAACTACTATTCTTACTACACTCCCTGTTATCAATCTAACTCATATTATTAACCATATTATGCTTATATGATCGATAGAACGACAATTACTATACTTATTAGTCTTATCATTATCAATTAACTCATATTATTAGCCATATTATGCTTATGTGATCGATAGGACGACAATTACTATACTTATTACTCTTATTATTATCAATCTAACTCATATTATTAGCCATATTATGCTTATATGATCGATGGAACGATAATTACTATACTCACTACTCTTATTATTATCAATCTAACTCATATTATTAGCCATATTATGCTTATATGATCGATAGGACGACAATTACTATACTTATTACTCTTATTATTATCAATCTAACTCATATTATTAGCCATATTATGCTTATACGATCGACAGAACGATAATTTCTATACTCACTACTCTTATTATTATCAATCTAACTCATATTATTAGCCATATTATGCTTATATGATCGATAGGACGACAATTACTATACTTATTACTCTTATTATTATCAATCTAACTCATATTATTAGCCATATTATGCTTATATGATCGACAGAACGACAATTACTATTCTTATTACACTCCCTGTTGTCAATCTAACTCATATTATTAACCATATTATGCTTATATGATCGGTACAACGATAATTACTATACTTATTACTCATATTATTGTCAATCTAACTCATATTATTAGCCATATTATGCTTATATGATCGATAGAACGACAATTACTATACTCATTACTCTTATTATTATCAACCTAACTCATATTATTAGCCATATTATGCTTATATGATCGATAGGACGACAATTACTATACTTATTACTCTTATTTTTATCAATCTAACTCATATTATTAGCCATATTATGCGTATATGATCGATAGGACGACAACTACTATACTCACTACTCTTATTGTTATCAATCTAACTCATATTATTAGCCATATTATGCTTATATGATCGATAGGACGACAATTACTATACTTATTACTCTTATTATTATCAATCTAACGCATACTATTAGCCATATTATGCTTATGTGGTCGATAGAACGACAATTACTATACTTATTACTCTTATTTTTATCAATCTAACTCATATTATTAGCCATATTATGCTTATATGATCGATAGGACGACAATTACTATACTTATTACTCTTATTATTATCAATCTAACTCATATTATTAGCCATATTATGCTTATATGATCGACAGAACGATAATTACTATACTCACTACTCTTATTATTATCAATCTAACTCATATTATTAGCCATATTATGCTTATATGATCGATAGGACGACAATTACTATACTTATTACTCTTATTATTATCAATCTAACTCATATTATTAGCCATATTATGCTTATATGATCGACAGAACGACAATTACTATTCTTATTACACTCCCTGTTGTCAATCTAACTCATATTATTAACCATATTATGCTTATATGATCGGTACAACGATAATTACTATACTTATTACTCATATTATTGTCAATCTAACTCATATTATTAGCCATATCATGCTTATATGATCGATAGAACGACAATTACTATACTCATTACTCTTATTATTATCAACCTAACTCATATTATTAGCCATATTATGCTTATATGATCGATAGGACGACAATTACTATACTTATTACTCTTATTTTTATCAATCTAACTCATATTATTAGCCATATTATGCTTATATGATCGATAGGACGACAATTACTATACTCACTACTCTTATTGTTATCAATCTAACTCATATTATTAGCCATATTATGCTTATATGATCGATAGGACGACAATTACTATACTTATTACTCTTATTATTATCAATCTAACGCATACTATTAGCCATATTATGCTTATGTGGTCGATAGAACGACAATTACTATACTTATTACTCTTATTATTATCAATCTAACTCATATTATTAGCCATATTATGCTTATATGATCGACAGAACGACAATTGCTATACTTATTACATTCACTATTATTAATCTAACTCATATTATTAACCATATTATGCAGATATGATCGATAGAACGACAATTACTGTACTTATTACTCTCATTATTATCAATCTAACTCATATTATTAACCATATTATGCTTATGTGATCGATAGAACGACAATTACTATACTTATTACTCTTATTATTATCAATCTAACTCATATTACTAGCCATATTATGCTAATATGATCGATAGAACGACATTTACTATACTCATTACTCTTATTATTATCAATCTAACTCATATTATTAGCCATATTATGCAAATATGATCGATAGAACGACAATTACTATACTTATTACTCTTATTATTATCAATCTAACTCATATTATTAGCCATATTATGCTTATATGATCGATAGGACGTCAATTACTATACTTATTAATCTTATTATTATCAATCTAACTCATATTATTAGCCATATTATGCTTATATGATCGACAGAACGAAAACTACTATTCTTACTACACTCCCTGTTATCAATCTAACTCATATTATTAACCATATTATGCTTATATGATCGATAGAACGACAATTACTATACTTATTAGTCTTATCATTATCAATTAACTCATATTATTAGCCATATTATGCTTATGTGATCGATAGGACGACAATTACTATACTTATTACTCTTATTATTATCAATCTAACTCATATTATTAGCCATATTATGCTTATATGATCGATGGAACGATAATTACTATACTCACTACTCTTATTATTATCAATCTAACTCATATTATTAGCCATATTATGCTTATATGATCGATAGGACGACAATTACTATACTTATTACTCTTATTATTATCAATCTAACTCATATTATTAGCCATATTATGCTTATACGATCGACAGAACGATAATTACTATACTCACTACTCTTATTATTATCAATCTAACTCATATTATTAGCCATATTATGCTTATATGATCGATAGGACGACAATTACTATACTTATTACTCTTATTATTATCAATCTAACTCATATTATTAGCCATATTATGCTTATATGATCGACAGAACGACAATTACTATTCTTATTACACTCCCTGTTGTCAATCTAACTCATATTATTAACCATATTATGCTTATATGATCGGTACAACGATAATTACTATACTTATTACTCATATTATTGTCAATCTAACTCATATTATTAGCCATATTATGCTTATATGATCGATAGGACGACAATTACTATACTTATTACTCTTATTATTATCAATCTAACTCATATTATTAGCCATATTATGCTTATATGATCGACAGAACGACAATTACTATTCTTATTACACTCCCTGTTGTCAATCTAACTCATATTATTAACCATATTATGCTTATATGATCGGTACAACGATAATTACTATACTTATTACTCATATTATTGTCAATCTAACTCATATTATTAGCCATATTATGCTTATATGATCGATAGAACGACAATTACTATACTCATTACTCTTATTATTATCAACCTAACTCATATTATTAGCCATATTATGCTTATATGATCGATAGGACGACAATTACTATACTTATTACTCTTATTTTTATCAATCTAACTCATATTATTAGCCATATTATGCGTATATGATCGATAGGACGACAATTACTATACTCACTACTCTTATTGTTATCAATCTAACTCATATTATTAGCCATATTATGCTTATATGATCGATAGGACGACAATTACTATACTTATTACTCTTATTATTATCAATCTAACGCATACTATTAGCCATATTATGCTTATATGATCGACAGAACGACAATTACTATTCTTATTACACTCCCTGTTGTCAATCTAACTCATATTATTAACCATATTATGCTTATATGATCGGTACAACGATAATTACTATACTTATTACTCATATTATTGTCAATCTAACTCATATTATTAGCCATATCATGCTTATATGATCGATAGAACGACAATTACTATACTCATTACTCTTATTATTATCAACCTAACTCATATTATTAGCCATATTATGCTTATATGATCGATAGGACGACAATTACTATACTTATTACTCTTATTTTTATCAATCTAACTCATATTATTAGCCATATTATGCTTATATGATCGATAGGACGACAATTACTATACTCACTACTCTTATTGTTATCAATCTAACTCATATTATTAGCCATATTATGCTTATATGATCGATAGGACGACAATTACTATACTTATTACTCTTATTATTATCAATCTAACGCATACTATTAGCCATATTATGCTTATGTGGTCGATAGAACGACAATTACTATACTTATTACTCTTATTATTATCAATCTAACTCATATTATTAGCCATATTATGCTTATATGATCGACAGAACGACAATTGCTATACTTATTACATTCACTATTATTAATCTAACTCATATTATTAACCATATTATGCAGATATGATCGATAGAACGACAATTACTGTACTTATTACTCTCATTATTATCAATCTAACTCATATTATTAACCATATTATGCTTATGTGATCGATAGAACGACAATTACTATACTTATTACTCTTATTATTATCAATCTAACTCATATTACTAGCCATATTATGCTAATATGATCGATAGAACGACATTTACTATACTCATTACTCTTATTATTATCAATCTAACTCATATTATTAGCCATATTATGCAAATATGATCGATAGAACGACAATTACTATACTTATTACTCTTATTATTATCAATCTAACTCATATTATTAGCCATATTATGCTTATATGATCGACAGAACGAAAACTACTATTCTTATTACACTCCCTGTTATCAATCTAACTCATATTATTAACCATATTATGCTTATATGATCGATAGAACGACAATTACTATACTTATTAGTCTTATCATTATCAATTAACTCATATTATTAGCCATATTATGCTTATGTGATCGATAGGACGACAATTACTATACTTATTACTCTTATTATTATCAATCTAACTCATATTATTAGCCATATTATGCTTATATGATCGATGGAACGATAATTACTATACTCACTACTCTTATTATTATCAATCTAACTCATATTATTAGCCATATTATGCTTATATGATCGATAGGACGACAATTACTATACTTATTACTCTTATTATTATCAATCTAACTCATATTATTAGCCATATTATGCTTATACGATCGACAGAACGATAATTACTATACTCACTACTCTTATTATTATCAATCTAACTCATATTATTAGCCATATTATGCTTATATGATCGATAGGACGACAATTACTATACTTATTACTCTTATTATTATCAATCTAACTCATATTATTAGCCATATTATGCTTATATGATCGACAGAACGACAATTACTATTCTTATTACACTCCCTGTTGTCAATCTAACTCATATTATTAACCATATTATGCTTATATGATCGGTACAACGATAATTACTATACTTATTACTCATATTATTGTCAATCTAACTCATATTATTAGCCATATTATGCTTATATGATCGATAGAACGACAATTACTATACTCATTACTCTTATTATTATCAACCTAACTCATATTATTAGCCATATTATGCTTATATGATCGACAGAACGACAATTACTATTCTTATTACACTCCCTGTTGTCAATCTAGCTCATATTATTAGCCATATTATGCTTATATGATCGACAGAACGACAACTACTATTCTTACTACACTCCCTGTTATCAATCTAACTCATATTATTAACCATATTATGCTTATATGATCGATAGAACGACAATTACTATACCTATTAGTCTTATCATTATCAATTAACTCATATTATTAGCCATATTATGCTTATGTGATCGATAGGACGACAATTACTATACTTATTACTCTTATTATTATCAATCTGACTCATATTATTAGCCATATTATGCTTATATGATCGACGGAACGATAATTACTATACTCACTACTCTTATTATTATCAATCTAACTCATATTATTAGCCATATTATGCTTATATGATCGATAGGACGACAATTACTATACTTATTACTCTTATTATTATCAATCTAACTCATATTATTAGCCATATTATGCTTATATGATCGACAGAGAGACAATTACTATTCTTATTACACTCCCTGTTGTCAATCTAACTCATATTATTAACCATATTATGCTTATATGATCGGTAGAACGATAATTACTATACTTATTACTCTTATTATTATCAATCTAACTCATATTATTAGCCATATTATGCTTATATGATCGATAGAGCGTCAATTACTATACTCACTACTCTTATTGTTATCAATCTAACTCATATTATTAGCCATATTATGCTTATATGATCGATAGGACGAAAATTACTATACTTATTACTCTTATTATTATCAATGTAACTCATATTATTAACCATATTATGCAAATATGATCGATAGAACGACAATAACTATACTCGTTACTCTTATTATTATCAATCTAACTCATATTATTAGGCATATTATGCTTATATGATCGACAGGACGACAATTACTATACTTGTTACTCTTATTATTATCAATCTATCTCATATTATTAGCCATATTATGCTTATATGATCGATAGGACGACAATTACTATACTCACTACTCTTATTGTTATCAATCTAACTCATATTATTATCCATATTATGCTTATATGATCGATAGAACGACAACTACTATACTTATTAGTCTTATTATTATCAATCTAACTCATATTATTAGCCATATTATGCTTATATGATCGACAGAACGATAATTACTATACTCACTACTCTTATTATTATCAATCTAACTCATATTATTAGCCATATTATGCTTATATGATCGATAGGACGACAATTACTATACTTATTACTCTTATTATTATCAATCTAACTCATATTATTAGCCATATTATGCTTATATGATCGACAGAACGACAATTACTATTCTTATTACACTTCCTGTTGTCAATCTAACTCATATTATTAACCATATTATGCTTATATGATCGGTACAACGATAATTACTATACTTATTACTCATATTATTGTCAATCTAACTCATATTATTAGCCATATTATGCTTATATGATCGATAGAACGACAATTACTATACTCATTACTCTTATTATTATCAATCTAACTCATATTATTAGCCATATTATGCTTATATGATCGATAGGACGACAAATACTATACATATTACTCTTACTATTATCAATCTAACTGATATTACTAACCATATTATGCTTATGTGATCGATAGAACGACAATTACTATACTTATTACTCTTATTATTATCAATCTAACTCATATCATTAGCCATATTATGCTAATATGATCAATAGAACGACATTTACTATACTCATTCCTCTTATTATTATCAATCTAACTCATATTATTAGCCATATTATGCAAATATGATCGATAGAACGACAATTACTATACTTATTACTCTTATTATTATCGATCTAACTCATATTATTAGCCATATTATGCTTATATGATCGATTGGACGTCAATTACTATAGTTATTACTCTTATTATTATCAATCTAACTCATATTATTAGCCATATTATGCTTATATGATCGACAGAACGACAACTACTATTCTTACTACACTCCCTGTTATCAATCTAACTCATATTATTAACCATATTATGCTTATATGATCGATAGAACGACAATTACTATACTTATTAGTCTTATCATTATCAATTAACTCATATTATTAGCCATATTATGCTTATGTGATCGATAGGACGACAATTACTATACTTATTACTCTTATTATTATCAATCTAACTCATATTATTAGCCATATTATGCTTATATGATCGACAGAACGTCAATTACTATTCTTATTACACTCCCTGTTGTCAATCTAACTCATATTATTAACCATATTATGCTTATATGATCGCTACAACGATAATTACTATACTTATTACTCTTATCATTATCAATCTAACTCATATTATTAGCCATATTATGCTTATATGATCGATAGGACGACAATTACTATACTTATTACTCTTATTATTATCAATCTAACTCATATTATTAGCCATATTATGCTTATATGATCGACAGAACGACAATTACTATTCTTATTACACTCCCTGTTGTCAATCTAACTCATATTATTAACCATATTATGCTTATATGATCGGTACAACGATAATTACTATACTTATTACTCATATTATTGTCAATCTAACTCATATTATTAGCCATATTATGCTTATATGATCGATAGAACGACAATTACTATACTCATTACTCTTATTATTATCAACCTAACTCATATTATTAGCCATATTATGCTTATATGATCGATAGGACGACAATTACTATACTTATTACTCTTATTTTTATCAATCTAACTCATATTATTAGCCATATTATGCGTATATGATCGATAGGACGACAATTACTATACTCACTACTCTTATTGTTATCAATCTAACTCATATTATTAGCCATATTATGCTTATATGATCGATAGGACGACAATTACTATACTTATTACTCTTATTATTATCAATCTAACGCATACTATTAGCCATATTATGCTTATGTGGTCGATAGAACGACAATTACTATACTTATTACTCTTATTTTTATCAATCTAACTCATATTATTAGCCATATTATGCTTATATGATCGATAGGACGACAATTACTATACTTATTACTCTTATTATTATCAATCTAACTCATATTATTAGCCATATTATGCTTATATGATCGACAGAACGATAATTACTATACTCACTACTCTTATTATTATCAATCTAACTCATATTATTAGCCATATTATGCTTATATGATCGATAGGACGACAATTACTATACTTATTACTCTTATTATTATCAATCTAACTCATATTATTAGCCATATTATGCTTATATGATCGACAGAACGACAATTACTATTCTTATTACACTCCCTGTTGTCAATCTAACTCATATTATTAACCATATTATGCTTATATGATCGGTACAACGATAATTACTATACTTATTACTCATATTATTGTCAATCTAACTCATATTATTAGCCATATCATGCTTATATGATCGATAGAACGACAATTACTATACTCATTACTCTTATTATTATCAACCTAACTCATATTATTAGCCATATTATGCTTATATGATCGATAGGACGACAATTACTATACTTATTACTCTTATTTTTATCAATCTAACTCATATTATTAGCCATATTATGCTTATATGATCGATAGGACGACAATTACTATACTCACTACTCTTATTGTTATCAATCTAACTCATATTATTAGCCATATTATGCTTATATGATCGATAGGACGACAATTACTATACTTATTACTCTTATTATTATCAATCTAACGCATACTATTAGCCATATTATGCTTATGTGGTCGATAGAACGACAATTACTATACTTATTACTCTTATTATTATCAATCTAACTCATATTATTAGCCATATTATGCTTATATGATCGACAGAACGACAATTGCTATACTTATTACATTCACTATTATTAATCTAACTCATATTATTAACCATATTATGCAGATATGATCGATAGAACGACAATTACTGTACTTATTACTCTCATTATTATCAATCTAACTCATATTATTAACCATATTATGCTTATGTGATCGATAGAACGACAATTACTATACTTATTACTCTTATTATTATCAATCTAACTCATATTACTAGCCATATTATGCTAATATGATCGATAGAACGACATTTACTATACTCATTACTCTTATTATTATCAATCTAACTCATATTATTAGCCATATTATGCAAATATGATCGATAGAACGACAATTACTATACTTATTACTCTTATTATTATCAATCTAACTCATATTATTAGCCATATTATGCTTATATGATCGATAGGACGTCAATTACTATACTTATTAATCTTATTATTATCAATCTAACTCATATTATTAGCCATATTATGCTTATATGATCGACAGAACGAAAACTACTATTCTTACTACACTCACTGTTATCAATCTAACTCATATTATTAACCATATTATGCTTATATGATCGATAGAACGACAATTACTATACTTATTAGTCTTATCATTATCAATTAACTCATATTATTAGCCATATTATGCTTATGTGATCGATAGGACGACAATTACTATACTTATTACTCTTATTATTATCAATCTAACTCATATTATTAGCCATATTATGCATATATGATCGATGGAACCATAATTACTATACTCACTACTCTTATTATTATCAATCTAACTCATATTATTAGCCATATTATGCTTATATGATCGATAGGACGACAATTACTATACTTATTACTCTTATTATTATCAATCTAACTCATATTATTAGCCATATTATGCTTATACGATCGACAGAACGATAATTACTATACTCACTACTCTTATTATTATCAATCTAACTCATATTATTAGCCATATTATGCTTATATGATCGATAGCACGACAATTACTATACTTATTACTCTTATTATTATCAATCTAACTCATATTATTAGCCATATTATGCTTATATGATCGACAGAACGACAATTACTATTCTTATTACACTCCCTGTTGTCAATCTAACTCATATTATTAACCATATTATGCTTATATGATCGGTACAACGATAATTACTATACTTATTACTCATATTATTGTCAATCTAACTCATATTATTAGCCATATTATGCTTATATGATCGATAGGACGACAATTACTATACTTATTACTCTTATTATTATCAATCTAACTCATATTATTAGCCAATTATGCTTATATGATCGACAGAACGACAATTACTATTCTTATTACACTCCCTGTTGTCAATCTAACTCATATTATTAACCATATTATGCTTATATGATCGGTACAACGATAATTACTATACTTATTACTCATATTATTGTCAATCTAACTCATATTATTAGCCATATTATGCTTATATGATCGATAGAACGACAATTACTATACTCATTACTCTTATTATTATCAACCTAACTCATATTATTAGCCATATTATGCTTATATGATCGATAGGACGACAACTACTATACTTATTACTCTTATTTTTATCAATCTAACTCATATTATTAGCCATATTATGCGTATATGATCGATAGGACGACAATTACTATACTCACTACTCTTATTGTTATCAATCTAACTCATATTATTAGCCATATTATGCTTATATGATCGATAGGACAACAATTACTATACTTATTACTCTTATTATTATCAATCTAACGCATACTATTAGCCATATTATGCTTATATGATCGACAGAACGACAATTACTATTCTTATTACACTCCCTGTTGTCAATCTAACTCATATTATTAACCATATTATGCTTATATGATCGGTACAACGATAATTACTATACTTATTACTCATATTATTGTCAATCTAACTCATATTATTAGCCATATCATGCTTATATGATCGATAGAACGACAATTACTATACTCATTACTCTTATTATTATCAACCTAACTCATATTATTAGCCATATTATGCTTATATGATCGATAGGACGACAATTACTATACTTATTACTCTTATTTTTATCAATCTAACTCATATTATTAGCCATATTATGCTTATATGATCGATAGGACGACAATTACTATACTCACTACTCTTATTGTTATCAATCTAACTCATATTATTAGCCATATTATGCTTATATGATCGATAGGACGACAATTACTATACTTATTACTCTTATTATTATCAATCTAACGCATACTATTAGCCATATTATGCTTATGTGGTCGATAGAACGACAATTACTATACTTATTACTCTTATTATTATCAATCTAACTCATATTATTAGCCATATTATGCTTATATGATCGACAGAACGACAATTGCTATACTTATTACATTCACTATTATTAATCTAACTCATATTATTAACCATATTATGCAGATATGATCGATAGAACGACAATTACTGTACTTATTACTCTCATTATTATCAATCTAACTCATATTATTAACCATATTATGCTTATGTGATCGATAGAACGACAATTACTATACTTATTACTCTTATTATTATCAATCTAACTCATATTACTAGCCATATTATGCTAATATGATCGATAGAACGACATTTACTATACTCATTACTCTTATTATTATCAATCTAACTCATATTATTAGCCATATTATGCAAATATGATCGATAGAACGACAATTACTATACTTATTACTCTTATTATTATCAATCTAACTCATATTATTAGCCATATTATGCTTATATGATCGACAGAACGAAAACTACTATTCTTATTACACTCCCTGTTATCAATCTAACTCATATTATTGACCATATTATGCTTATATGATCGATAGAACGACAATTACTATACTTATTAGTCTTATCATTATCAATTAACTCATATTATTAGCCATATTATGCTTATGTGATCGATAGGACGACAATTACTATACTTATTACTCTTATTATTATCAATCTAACTCATATTATTAGCCATATTATGCTTATACGATCGACAGAACGATAATTACTATACTCACTACTCTTATTATTATCAATCTAACTCATATTATTAGCCATATTATGCTTACATGACCGATAGGACGACAATTACTATACTTATTACTCTTATTATTATCAATCTAACTCATATTATTAGCCATATTATGCTTATATGATCGACAGAACGACAATTACTATTCTTATTACACTCCCTGTTGTCAATCTAACTCATATTATTAACCATATTATGCTTATATGATCGGTACAACGATAATTACTATACTTATTACTCATATTATTGTCAATTTAACTCATATTATTAGCCATATTATGCTTATATGATCGATAGAACGACAATTACTATACTCATTACTCTTATTATTATCAACCTAACTCATATTATTAGCCATATTATGCTTATATGATCGACAGAACGACAATTACTATTCTTATTACACTCCCTGTTGTCAATCTAGCTCATATTATTAGCCATATTATGCTTATATGATCGACAGAACGACAACTACTATTCTTACTACACTCCCTGTTATCAATCTAACTCATATTATTAACCATATTATGCTTATATGATCGATAGAACGACAATTACTATACCTATTAGTCTTATCATTATCAATTAACTCATATTATTAGCCATATTATGCTTATGTGATCGATAGGACGACAATTACTATACTTATTACTCTTATTATTATCAATCTGACTCATATTATTAGCCATATTATGCTTATATGATCGATGGAACGATAATTACTATACTCACTACTCTTATTATTATCAATCTAACTCATATTATTAGCCATATTATGCTTATATGATCGATAGGACGACAATTACTATACTTATTACTCTTATTATTATCAATCTAACTCATATTATTAGCCATATTATGCTTATATGATCGACAGAGAGACAATTACTATTCTTATTACACTCCCTGTTGTCAATCTAACTCATATTATTAACCATATTATGCTTATATGATCGGTAGAACGATAATTACTATACTTATTACTCTTATTATTATCAATCTAACTCATATTATTAGCCATATTATGCTTATATGATCGATAGAGCGTCAATTACTATACTCACTACTCTTATTGTTATCAATCTAACTCATATTATTAGCCATATTATGCTTATATGATCGATAGGACGAAAATTACTATACTTATTACTCTTATTATTATCAATGTAACTCATATTATTAACCATATTATGCAAATATGATCGATAGAACGACAATAACTATACTCGTTACTCTTATTATTATCAATCTAACTCATATTATTAGGCATATTATGCTTATATGATCGACAGGACGACAATTACTATACTTGTTACTCTTATTATTATCAATCTATCTCATATTATTAGCCATATTATGCTTATATGATCGATAGGACGACAATTACTATACTCACTACTCTTATTGTTATCAATCTAACTCATATTATTAACCATATTATGCTTATATGATCGATAGAACGACAATTACTATACTTATTAGTCTTATCATTTTCAATTAACTCATATTATTAGCCATATTATGCTTATGTGATCGATAGGACGACAATTACTATACTTATTACTCTTATTATTATCAATCTAACTCATATTATTAGCCATATTATGCTTATATGATCGATGGAACGATAATTACTATACTCACTACTCTTATTATTATAAATCTAACTCATATTATTAGCCATATTATGCTTATATGATCGATAGGACGACAATTACTATACTTATTACTCTTATTATTATCAATCTAACTCATATTATTAGCCATATTATGCTTATATGATCGACAGAACGATAATTACTATACTCACTACTCTTATTATTATCAATCTAACTCATATTATTAGCCATATTATGCTTATATGATCGATAGGACGACAATTACTATACTTATTACTCTTATTATTATCAATCTGACTCATATTATTAGCCATATTATGCTTATATGATCGATAGAACGACAATTACTATACTTATTAGTCTTATCATTTTCAATTAACTCATATTATTAGCCATATTATGCTTATATGATCGATTGGACGTCAATTACTATAGTTATTACTCTTATTATTATCAATCTAACTCATATTATTAGCCATATTATGCTTATATGATCGACAGAACGACAACTACTATTCTTACTACACTCCCTGTTATCAATCTAACTCATATTATTAACCATATTATGCTTATATGATCGATAGAACGACAATTACTATACTTATTAGTCTTATCATTATCAATTAACTCATATTATTAGCCATATTATGCTTATGTGATCGACAGGACGACAATTACTATACTTATTACTCTTATTATTATCAATCTAACTCATATTATTAGCCATATTATGCTTATATGATCGATAGAACGACAATTACTATACTCACTACTCTTATTATTATCAATCTAACTCATATTATTAGCCATTATATGCTTATATGATCGATAGGACGACAATTACTATACTTATTTCTCTTATTATTATCAATCTAACTCATATTATTAGCCATATTATGCTTATATGATCGACAGAGAGACAATTACTATTCTTATTACACTCCCCGTTGTCAATCTAACTCATATCATTAGCCATATTATGCTTATATGATCGATAGGACGACAATTACTATACTCACTACTCTTATTGTTATCAATCTAACTCATATTATTATCCATATTATGCTTATATGATCGATAGAACGACAACTACTATACTTATTAGTCTTATTGTTATCAATCTAACTCATATTATTAGCCATATTATGCTTATATGATCGACAGAACGACAATTGCTATACTTATTACATTCACTATTATTAATCTAACTCATATTATTAACCATATTATGCAGATATGATCGATAGAACGACAATTACTGTACTTATTACTCTCATTATTACCAATCTAACTCATATTATTAACCATATTATGCTTATGTGATCGATAGAACGACAATTACTATACTTATTACTCTTATTATTATCAATCTAACTCATATTACTAGCCATATTATGCTAATATGATCGATAGAACGACATTTACTATACTCATTACTCTTATTATTATCAATCTAACTCATATTATTAGCCATATTATGCAAATATGATCGATAGAACGACAATTACTATACTTATTACTCTTATTATTATCAATCTAACTCATATTATTAGCCATATTATGCTTATATGATCGATAGGACGTCAATTACTATACTTATTAATCTTATTATTATCAATCTAACTCATATTATTAGCCATATTATGCTTATATGATCGACAGAACGAAAACGACTATTCTTACTACACTCCCTGTTATCAATCTAACTCATATTATTAACCATATTATGCTTATATGATCGATAGAACGACAATTACTATACTTATTAGTCTTATCATTATCAATTAACTCATATTATTAGCCATATTATGCTTATGTGATCGATAGGACGACAATTACTGTACTTATTACTCTTATTATTATCAATCTAACTCATATTATTAACCATATTATGCTTATATGATCGATGGAACGATAATTACTATACTCACTACTCTTATTATAATCAATCTAACTCATATTATTAGCCATATCATGCTTATGTGATCGATAGGACGACAATTACTATACTTATTACTCTTATTATTATCAATCTAACTCATATTATTAGCCATATTATGCTTATACGATCGACAGAACGATAATTACTATACTCACTACTCTTATTATTATCAATCTAACTCATATTATTAGCCATATTATGCTTATATGATCGATAGGACGACAATTACTATACTTATTACTCTTATTATTATCAATCTAACTCATATTATTAGCCATATTATGCTTATATGATCGACAGAACGACAATTACTATTCTTATTACACTCCCTGTTGTCAATCTAACTCATATTATTAAACATATTATGCTTATATGATCGGTACAACGATAATTACAATACTTATTACTCATATTATTGTCAATCTAACTCATATTATTAGCCATATTATGCTTATATGATCGATAGAACGACAATTACTATACTCATTACTCTTATTATTATCAACCTAACTCATATTATTAGCCATATTATGCTTATATGATCGATAGGACGTCAATTACTATACTTATTAATCTTATTATTATCAATCTAACTCATATTATTAGCCATATTATGCTTATATGATCGACAGAACGACAACTACTATTCTTACTACACTCCCTGTTATCAATCTAACTCATATTATTAACCATATTATGCTTATATGATCGATAGGACGAAAATTACTATACTTATTACTCTTATTATTATCAATGTAACTCATATTATTAACCATATTATGCAAATATGATCGATAGAACGACAATAACTATACTCGTTACTCTTATTATTATCAATCTAACTCATATTATTAGGCATATTATGCTTATATGATCGACAGGACGACAATTACTATACTTGTTACTCTTATTATTATCAATCTATCTCATATTATTAGCCATATTATGCTTATATGATCGATAGGACGACAATTACTATACTCACTACTCTTATTGTTATCAATCTAACTCATATTATTAGCCATATTATGCTTATATGATCGATAGAAGGACAACTACTATACTTATTAGTCTTATTATTATCAATCTAACTCATATTATTAGCCATATTATGCTTATATGATCGACAGAACGACAATTGCTATACTTATTACATTCACTATTATTAATCTAACTCATATTATTAACCATATTATGCAGATATGATCGATAGAACGACAATTACTGTACTTATTACTCTCATTATTATCAATCTAACTCATATTATTAACCATATTATGCTTATGTGATCGATAGAACGACAATTACTATACTCATTACTCTTATTATTATCAATCTAACTCATATTACTAGCCATATTATGCTAATATGATCGATAGAACGACATTTACTATACTCATTACTCTTATTATTATCAATCTAACTCATATTATTAGCCATATTATGCAAATATGATCGATAGAACGACAATTACTATACTTATTACTCTTATTATTATCAATCTAACTCATATTATTAGCCATATTATGCTTATATGATCGATAGGACGTCAATTACTATACTTATTAATCTTATTATTATCAATCTAACTCATATTATTAGCCATATTATGCTTATATGATCGACAGAACGAAAACTACTATTCTTACTACACTCCCTGTTATCAATCTAACTCATATTATTAACCATATTATGCTTATATGATCGATAGAACGACAATTACTATACTTATTAGTCTTATCATTATCAATTAACTCATATTATTAGCCATATTATGCTTATGTGATCGATAGGACGACAATTACTATACTTATTACTCTTATTATTATCAATCTAACTCATATTATTAGCCATATTATGCTTATATGATCGATGGAACGATAATTACTATACTCACTACTCTTATTATTATCAATCTAACTCATATTATTAGCCATATTATGCTTATATGATCGATAGGACGACAATTACTATACTTATTACTCTTATTATTATCAATCTAACTCATATTATTAGCCATATTATGCTTATACGATCGACAGAACGATAATTACTATACTCACTACTCTTATTATTATCAATCTAACTCATATTATTAGCCATATTATGCTTATATGATCGATAGGACGACAATTACTATACTTATTACTCTTATTATTATCAATCTAACTCATATTATTAGCCATATTATGCTTATATGATCGACAGAACGACAATTACTATTCTTATTACACTCCCTGTTGTCAATCTAACTCATATTATTAACCATATTATGCTTATATGATCGGTACAACGATAATTACTATACTTATTACTCATATTATTGTCAATCTAACTCATATTATTAGCCATATTATGCTTATATGATCGATAGAACGACAATTACTATACTCATTACTCTTATTATTATCAACCTAACTCATATTATTAGCCATATTATGCTTATATGATCGATAGGACGACAATTACTATACTTATTACTCTTATTTTTATCAATCTAACTCATATTATTAGCCATATTATGCGTATATGATCGATAGGACGACAACTACTATACTCACTACTCTTATTGTTATCAATCTAACTCATATTATTAGCCATATTATGCTTATATGATCGATAGGACGACAATTACTATACTTATTACTCTTATTATTATCAATCTAACGCATACTATTAGCCATATTATGCTTATGTGGTCGATAGAACGACAATTACTATACTTATTACTCTTATTTTTATCAATCTAACTCATATTATTAGCCATATTATGCTTATATGATCGATAGGACGACAATTACTATACTTATTACTCTTATTATTATCAATCTAACTCATATTATTAGCCATATTATGCTTATATGATCGACAGAACGATAATTACTATACTCACTACTCTTATTATTATCAATCTAACTCATATTATTAGCCATATTATGCTTATATGATCGATAGGACGACAATTACTATACTTATTACTCTTATTATTATCAATCTAACTCATATTATTAGCCATATTATGCTTATATGATCGACAGAACGACAATTACTATTCTTATTACACTCCCTGTTGTCAATCTAACTCATATTATTAACCATATTATGCTTATATGATCGGTACAACGATAATTACTATACTTATTACTCATATTATTGTCAATCTAACTCATATTATTAGCCATATCATGCTTATATGATCGATAGAACGACAATTACTATACTCATTACTCTTATTATTATCAACCTAACTCATATTATTAGCCATATTATGCTTATATGATCGATAGGACGACAATTACTATACTTATTACTCTTATTTTTATCAATCTAACTCATATTATTAGCCATATTATGCTTATATGATCGATAGGACGACAATTACTATACTCACTACTCTTATTGTTATCAATCTAACTCATATTATTAGCCATATTATGCTTATATGATCGATAGGACGACAATTACTATACTTATTACTCTTATTATTATCAATCTAACGCATACTATTAGCCATATTATGCTTATGTGGTCGATAGAACGACAATTACTATACTTATTACTCTTATTATTATCAATCTAACTCATATTATTAGCCATATTATGCTTATATGATCGACAGAACGACAATTGCTATACTTATTACATTCACTATTATTAATCTAACTCATATTATTAACCATATTATGCAGATATGATCGATAGAACGACAATTACTGTACTTATTACTCTCATTATTATCAATCTAACTCATATTATTAACCATATTATGCTTATGTGATCGATAGAACGACAATTACTATACTTATTACTCTTATTATTATCAATCTAACTCATATTACTAGCCATATTATGCTAATATGATCGATAGAACGACATTTACTATACTCATTACTCTTATTATTATCAATCTAACTCATATTATTAGCCATATTATGCAAATATGATCGATAGAACGACAATTACTATACTTATTACTCTTATTATTATCAATCTAACTCATATTATTAGCCATATTATGCTTATATGATCGATAGGACGTCAATTACTATACTTATTAATCTTATTATTATCAATCTAACTCATATTATTAGCCATATTATGCTTATATGATCGACAGAACGAAAACTACTATTCTTACTACACTCCCTGTTATCAATCTAACTCATATTATTAACCATATTATGCTTATATGATCGATAGAACGACAATTACTATACTTATTAGTCTTATCATTATCAATTAACTCATATTATTAGCCATATTATGCTTATGTGATCGATAGGACGACAATTACTATACTTATTACTCTTATTATTATCAATCTAACTCATATTATTAGCCATATTATGCTTATATGATCGATGGAACGATAATTACTATACTCACTACTCTTATTATTATCAATCTAACTCATATTATTAGCCATATTATGCTTATATGATCGATAGGACGACAATTACTATACTTATTACTCTTATTATTATCAATCTAACTCATATTATTAGCCATATTATGCTTATACGATCGACAGAACGATAATTACTATACTCACTACTCTTATTATTATCAATCTAACTCATATTATTAGCCATATTATGCTTATATGATCGATAGGACGACAATTACTATACTTATTACTCTTATTATTATCAA
Organism: Megachile rotundata; assembly: GCF_050947335.1. Classification (NCBI taxonomy): domain Eukaryota; kingdom Metazoa; phylum Arthropoda; class Insecta; order Hymenoptera; family Megachilidae; genus Megachile; species Megachile rotundata. Next base: position 21,393 of record NW_027474540.1, read on the forward strand.
TCTAACTCATATTATTAGCCATATTATGCTTATATGATCGACAGAACGACAATTACTATTCTTATTACACTCCCTGTTGTCAATCTAACTCATATTATTAACCATATTATGCTTATATGATCGGTACAACGATAATTACTATACTTATTACTCATATTATTGTCAATCTAACTCATATTATTAGCCATATTATGCTTATATGATCGATAGGACGACAATTACTATACTTATTACTCTTATTATTATCAATCTAACTCATATTATTAGCCATATTATGCTTATATGATCGACAGAACGACAATTACTATTCTTATTACACTCCCTGTTGTCAATCTAACTCATATTATTAACCATATTATGCTTATATGATCGGTACAACGATAATTACTATACTTATTACTCATATTATTGTCAATCTAACTCATATTATTAGCCATATTATGCTTATATGATCGATAGAACGACAATTACTATACTCATTACTCTTATTATTATCAACCTAACTCATATTATTAGCCATATTATGCTTATATGATCGATAGGACGACAATTACTATACTTATTACTCTTATTTTTATCAATCTAACTCATATTATTAGCCATATTATGCGTATATGATCGATAGGACGACAATTACTATACTCACTACTCTTATTGTTATCAATCTAACTCATATTATTAGCCATATTATGCTTATATGATCGATAGGACGACAATTACTATACTTATTACTCTTATTATTATCAATCTAACGCATACTATTAGCCATATTATGCTTATATGATCGACAGAACGACAATTACTATTCTTATTACACTCCCTGTTGTCAATCTAACTCATATTATTAACCATATTATGCTTATATGATCGGTACAACGATAATTACTATACTTATTACTCATATTATTGTCAATCTAACTCATATTATTAGCCATATCATGCTTATATGATCGATAGAACGACAATTACTATACTCATTACTCTTATTATTATCAACCTTTATTAGCCATATTATGCTTATATGATCGATAGGACGACAATTACTATACTTATTACTCTTATTTTTATCAATCTAACTCATATTATTAGCCATATTATGCTTATATGATCGATAGGACGACAATTACTATACTCACTACTCTTATTGTTATCAATCTAACTCATATTATTAGCCATATTATGCTTATATGATCGATAGGACGACAATTACTATACTTATTACTCTTATTATTATCAATCTAACGCATACTATTAGCCATATTATGCTTATGTGGTCGATAGAACGACAATTACTATACTTATTACTCTTATTATTATCAATCTAACTCATATTATTAGCCATATTATGCTTATATGATCGACAGAACGACAATTGCTATACTTATTACATTCACTATTATTAATCTAACTCATATTATTAACCATATTATGCAGATATGATCGATAGAACGACAATTACTGTACTTATTACTCTCATTATTATCAATCTAACTCATATTATTAACCATATTATGCTTATGTGATCGATAGAACGACAATTACTAATACTTATTACTCTTATTATTATCAATCTAACTCATATTACTAGCCATATTATGCTAATATGATCGATAGAACGACATTTACTATACTCATTACTCTTATTATTATCAATCTAACTCATATTATTAGCCATATTATGCAAATATGATCGATAGAACGACAATTACTATACTTATTACTCTTATTATTATCAATCTAACTCATATTATTAGCCATATTATGCTTATATGATCGACAGAACGAAACTACTATTCTTATTACACTCCCTGTTATCAATCTAACTCATATTATTAACCATATTATGCTTATATGATCGATAGAACGACAATTACTATACTTATTAGTCCTTATCATTATCAATTAACTCATATTATTAGCCATATTATGCTTATGTGATCGATAGGACGACAATTACTATACTTATTACTCTTATTATTATCAATCTAACTCATATTATTAGCCATATTATGCTTATATGATCGATGGAACGATAATTACTATACTCACTACTCTTATTATTATCAATCTAACTCATATTATTAGCCATATTATGCTTATATGATCGATAGGACGACAATTACTATACTTATTACTCTTATTATTATCAATCTAACTCATATTATTAGCCATATTATGCTTATACGATCGACAGAACGATAATTACTATACTCACTACTCTTATTATTATCAATCTAACTCATATTATTAGCCATATTATGCTTATATGATCGATAGGACGACAATTACTATACTTATTACTCTTATTATTATCAATCTAACTCATATTATTAGCCATATTATGCTTATATGATCGACAGAACGACAATTACTATTCTTATTACACTCCCTGTTGTCAATCTAACTCATATTATTAACCATATTATGCTTATATGATCGGTACACACGATAATTACTATACTTATTACTCATATTATTGTCAATCTAACTCATATTATTAGCCATATTATGCTTATATGATCGATAGAACGACAATTACTATACTCATTACTCTTATTATTATCAACCTAACTCATATTATTAGCCATATTATGCTTATATGATCGACAGAACGACAATTACTATTCTTATTACACTCCCTGTTGTCAATCTAGCTCATATTATTAGCCATATTATGCTTATATGATCGACAGAACGACAACTACTATTCTTACTACACTCCCTGTTATCAATCTAACTCATATTATTAACCATATTATGCTTATATGATCGATAGAACGACAATTACTATACCTATTAGTCTTATCATTATCAATTAACTCATATTATTAGCCATATTATGCTTATGTGATCGATAGGACGACAATTACTATACTTATTACTCTTATTATTATCAATCTGACTCATATTATTAGCCATATTATGCTTATATGATCGACGGAACGATAATTACTATACTCACTACTCTTATTATTATCAATCTAACTCATATTATTAGCCATATTATGCTTATATGATCGATAGGACGACAATTACTATACTTATTACTCTTATTATTATCAATCTAACTCATATTATTAGCCATATTATGCTTATATGATCGACAGAGAGACAATTACTATTCTTATTACACTCCCTGTTGTCAATCTAACTCATATTATTAACCATATTATGCTTATATGATCGGTAGAACGATAATTACTATACTTATTACTCTTATTATTATCAATCTAACTCATATTATTAGCCATATTATGCTTATATGATCGATAGAGCGTCAATTACTATACTCACTACTCTTATTGTTATCAATCTAACTCATATTATTAGCCATCATTATGCTTATATGATCGATAGGACGAAAATTACTATACTTATTACTCTTATTATTATCAATGTAACTCATATTATTAACCATATTATGCAAATATGATCGATAGAACGACAATAACTATACTCGTTACTCTTATTATTATCAATCTAACTCATATTATTAGGCATATTATGCTTATATGATCGACAGGACGACAATTACTATACTTGTTACTCTTATTATTATCAATCTATCTCATATTATTAGCCATATTATGCTTATATGATCGATAGGACGACAATTACTATACTCACTACTCTTATTGTTATCAATCTAACTCATATTATTATCCATATTATGCTTATATGATCGATAGAACGACAACTACTATACTTATTAGTCTTATTATTATCAATCTAACTCATATTATTAGCCATATTATGCTTATATGATCGACAGAACGATAATTACTATACTCACTACTCTTATTATTATCAATCTAACTCATATTATTAGCCATATTATGCTTATATGATCGATAGGACGACAATTACTATACTTATTTACTCTTATTATTATCAATCTAACTCATATTATTAGCCATATTATGCTTATATGATCGACAGAACGACAATTACTATTCTTATTACACTTCCTGTTGTCAATCTAACTCATATTATTAACCATATTATGCTTATATGATCGGTACAAACGATAATTACTATACTTATTACTCATATTATTGTCAATCTAACTCATATTATTAGCCATATTATGCTTATATGATCGATAGAACGACAATTACTATACTCATTACTCTTATTATTATCAATCTAACTCATATTATTAGCCATATTATGCTTATATGATCGATAGGACGACAAATACTATACATATTACTCTTACTATTATCAATCTAACTGATATTACTAACCATATTATGCTTATGTGATCGATAGAAACGACAATTACTATACTTATTACTCTTATTATTATCAATCTAACTCATATCATTAGCCATATTATGCTAATATGATCAATAGAACGACATTTACTATACTCATTCCTCTTATTATTATCAATCTAACTCATATTATTAGCCATATTATGCAAATATGATCGATAGAACGACAATTACTATACTTATTACTCTTATTATTATCGATCTAACTCATATTATTAGCCATATTATGCTTATATGATCGATTGGACGTCAATTACTATAGTTATTACTCTTATTATTATCAATCTAACTCATATTATTAGCCCATATTATGCTTATATGATCGACAGAACGACAACTACTATTCTTACTACACTCCGCTGTTATCAATCTAACTCATATTATTAACCATATTATGCTTATATGATCGATAGAACGACAATTACTATACTTATTAGTCTTATCATTATCAATTAACTCATATTATTAGCCATATTATGCTTATGTGATCGATAGGACGACAATTACTATACTTATTACTCTTATTATTATCAATCTAACTCATATTATTAGCCATATTATGCTTATATGATCGACAGAACGACAATTACTATTCTTATTACACTCCCTGTTGTCAATCTAACTCATATTATTAACCATATTATGCTTATATGATCGCTACAACGATAATTACTATACTTATTACTCTTATCATTATCAATCTAACTCATATTATTAGCCATATTATGCTTATATGATCGATAGAACGACAATTACTATACTCATTACTCTTATTATATCAACCTAACTCATATTATTAGCCATATTATGCTTATATGATCGATAGGACGACAATTACTATACTTATTACTCTTATTTTTATCAATCTAACTCATATTATTAGCCATATTATGCGTATATGATCGATAGGACGACAATTACTATACTCACTACTCTTATTGTTATCAATCTAACTCATATTATTAGCCATATTATGCTTATATGATCGATAGGACGACAATTACTATACTTATTACTCTTATTATTATCAATCTAACGCATACTATTAGCCATATTATGCTTATATGATCGACAGAACGACAATTACTATTCTTATTACACTCCCTGTTGTCAATCTAACTCATATTATTAACCATATTATGCTTATATGATCGGTACAACGATAATTACTATACTTATTACTCATATTATTGTCAATCTAACTCATATTATTAGCCATATCATGCTTATATGATCGATAGAACGGACAATTACTATACTCATTACTCTTATTATTATCAACCTAACTCATATTATTAGCCATATTATGCTTATATGATCGATAGGACGACAATTACTATACTTATTACTCTTATTTTTATCAATCTAACTCATATTATTAGCCATATTATGCTTATATGATCGATAGGACGACAATTACTATACTCACTACTCTTATTGTTATCAATCTAGACTCATATTATTAGCCATATTATGCTTATATGATCGATAGGACGACAATTACTATACTTATTACTCTTATTATTATCAATCTAACGCATACTATTAGCCATATTATGCTTATGTGGTCGATAGAACGACAATTACTATACTTATTACTCTTATTATTATCAATCTAACTCATATTATTAGCCATATTATGCTTATATGATCGACAGAACGACAATTGCTATACTTATTACATTCACTATTATTAATCTAACTCATATTATTAACCATATTATGCAGATATGATCGATAGAACGACAATTACTGTACTTATTACTCTCATTATTATCAATCTAACTCATATTATTAACCATATTATGCTTATGTGATCGATAGAACGACAATTACTATACTTATTACTCTTATTATTATCAATCTAACTCATATTACTAGCCATATTATGCTAATATGATCGATAGAACGACATTTACTATACTCATTACTCTTATTATTATCAATCTAACTCATATTATTAGCCATATTATGCAAATATGATCGATAGAACGACAATTACTATACTTATTACTCTTATTATTATCAATCTAACTCATATTATTAGCCATATTATGCTTATATGATCGACAGACCGAAAACTACTATTCTTATTACACTCCCTGTTATCAATCTAACTCATATTATTAACCATATTATGCTTATATGATCGATAGAACGACAATTACTATACTTATTAGTCTTATCATTATCAATTAACTCATATTATTAGCCATATTATGCTTATGTGATCGATAGGACGACAATTACTATACTTATTACTCTTATTATTATCAATCTAACTCATATTATTAGCCATATTATGCTTATATGATCGATGGAACGATAATTACTATACTCACTACTCTTATTATTATCAATCTAACTCATATTATTAGCCATATTATGCTTATATGATCGATAGGACGACAATTACTATACTTATTACTCTTATTATTATCAATCTAACTCATATTATTAGCCATATTATGCTTATACGATCGACAGAACGATAATTACTATACTCACTACTCTTATTATTATCAATCTAACTCATATTATTAGCCATATTATGCTTATATGATCGATAGGACGACAATTACTATACTTATTACTCTTATTATTATCAATCTAACTCATATTATTAGCCATATTATGCTTATATGATCGACAGAACGACAATTACTATTCTTATTACACTCCCTGTTGTCAATCTAACTCATATTATTAACCATATTATGCTTATATGATCGGTACAACGATAATTACTATACTTATTACTCATATTATTGTCAATCTAACTCATATTATTAGCCATATTATGCTTATATGATCGATAGAACGACAATTACTATACTCATTACTCTTATTATTATCAACCTAACTCATATTATTAGCCATATTATGCTTATATGATCGACAGAACGACAATTACTATTCTTATTACACTCCCTGTTGTCAATCTAGCTCATATTATTAGCCATATTATGCTTATATGATCGACAGAACGACAACTACTATTCTTACTACACTCCCTGTTATCAATCTAACTCATATTATTAACCATATTATGCTTATATGATCGATAGAACGACAATTACTATACCTATTAGTCTTATCATTATCAATTAACTCATATTATTAGCCATATTATGCTTATGTGATCGATAGGACGACAATTACTATACTTATTACTCTTATTATTATCAATCTGACTCATATTATTAGCCATATTATGCTTATATGATCGACGGAACGATAATTACTATACTCACTACTCTTATTATTATCAATCTAACTCATATTATTAGCCATATTATGCTTATATGATCGATAGGACGACAATTACTATACTTATTACTCTTATTATTATCAATCTAACTCATATTATTAGCCATATTATGCTTATATGATCGACAGAGAGACAATTACTATTCTTATTACACTCCCTGTTGTCAATCTAACTCATATTATTAACCATATTATGCTTATATGATCGGTAGAACGATAATTACTATACTTATTACTCTTATTATTATCAATCTAACTCATATTATTAGCCATATTATGCTTATATGATCGATAGAGCGTCAATTACTATACTCACTACTCTTATTGTTATCAATCTAACTCATATTATTAGCCATATTATGCTTATATGATCGATAGGACGAAAATTACTATACTTATTACTCTTATTATTATCAATGTAACTCATATTATTAACCATATTATGCAAATATGATCGATAGAACGACAATAACTATACTCGTTACTCTTATTATTATCAATCTAACTCATATTATTAGGCATATTATGCTTATATGATCGACAGGACGACAATTACTATACTTGTTACTCTTATTATTATCAATCTATCTCATATTATTAGCCATATTATGCTTATATGATCGATAGGACGACAATTACTATACTCACTACTCTTATTGTTATCAATCTAACTCATATTATTATCCATATTATGCTTATATGATCGATAGAACGACAACTACTATACTTATTAGTCTTATTATTATCAATCTAACTCATATTATTAGCCATATTATGCTTATATGATCGACAGAACGATAATTACTATACTCACTACTCTTATTATTATCAATCTAACTCATATTATTAGCCATATTATGCTTATATGATCGATAGGACGACAATTACTATACTTATTACTCTTATTATTATCAATCTAACTCATATTATTAGCCATATTATGCTTATATGATCGACAGAACGACAATTACTATTCTTATTACACTTCCTGTTGTCAATCTAACTCATATTATTAACCATATTATGCTTATATGATCGGTACAACGATAATTACTATACTTATTACTCATATTATTGTCAATCTAACTCATATTATTAGCCATATTATGCTTATATGATCGATAGAACGACAATTACTATACTCATTACTCTTATTATTATCAATCTAACTCATATTATTAGCCATATTATGCTTATATGATCGATAGGACGACAAATACTATACATATTACTCTTACTATTATCAATCTAACTGATATTACTAACCATATTATGCTTATGTGATCGATAGAACGACAATTACTATACTTATTACTCTTATTATTATCAATCTAACTCATATCATTAGCCATATTATGCTAATATGATCAATAGAACGACATTTACTATACTCATTCCTCTTATTATTATCAATCTAACTCATATTATTAGCCATATTATGCAAATATGATCGATAGAACGACAATTACTATACTTATTACTCTTATTATTATCGATCTAACTCATATTATTAGCCATATTATGCTTATATGATCGATTGGACGTCAATTACTATAGTTATTACTCTTATTATTATCAATCTAACTCATATTATTAGCCATATTATGCTTATATGATCGACAGAACGACAACTACTATTCTTACTACACTCCCTGTTATCAATCTAACTCATATTATTAACCATATTATGCTTATATGATCGATAGAACGACAATTACTATACTTATTAGTCTTATCATTATCAATTAACTCATATTATTAGCCATATTATGCTTATGTGATCGATAGGACGACAATTACTATACTTATTACTCTTATTATTATCAATCTAACTCATATTATTAGCCATATTATGCTTATATGATCGACAGAACGACAATTACTATTCTTATTACACTCCCTGTTGTCAATCTAACTCATATTATTAACCATATTATGCTTATATGATCGCTACAACGATAATTACTATACTTATTACTCTTATCATTATCAATCTAACTCATATTATTAGCCATATTATGCTTATATGATCGATAGGACGACAATTACTATACTTATTACTCTTATTATTATCAATCTAACTCATATTATTAGCCATATTATGCTTATATGATCGACAGAACGACAATTACTATTCTTATTACACTCCCTGTTGTCAATCTAACTCATATTATTAACCATATTATGCTTATATGATCGGTACAACGATAATTACTATACTTATTACTCATATTATTGTCAATCTAACTCATATTATTAGCCATATTATGCTTATATGATCGATAGAACGACAATTACTATACTCATTACTCTTATTATTATCAACCTAACTCATATTATTAGCCATATTATGCTTATATGATCGATAGGACGACAATTACTATACTTATTACTCTTATTTTTATCAATCTAACTCATATTATTAGCCATATTATGCGTATATGATCGATAGGACGACAATTACTATACTCACTACTCTTATTGTTATCAATCTAACTCATATTATTAGCCATATTATGCTTATATGATCGATAGGACGACAATTACTATACTTATTACTCTTATTATTATCAATCTAACGCATACTATTAGCCATATTATGCTTATGTGGTCGATAGAACGACAATTACTATACTTATTACTCTTATTTTTATCAATCTAACTCATATTATTAGCCATATTATGCTTATATGATCGATAGGACGACAATTACTATACTTATTACTCTTATTATTATCAATCTAACTCATATTATTAGCCATATTATGCTTATATGATCGACAGAACGATAATTACTATACTCACTACTCTTATTATTATCAATCTAACTCATATTATTAGCCATATTATGCTTATATGATCGATAGGACGACAATTACTATACTTATTACTCTTATTATTATCAATCTAACTCATATTATTAGCCATATTATGCTTATATGATCGACAGAACGACAATTACTATTCTTATTACACTCCCTGTTGTCAATCTAACTCATATTATTAACCATATTATGCTTATATGATCGGTACAACGATAATTACTATACTTATTACTCATATTATTGTCAATCTAACTCATATTATTAGCCATATCATGCTTATATGATCGATAGAACGACAATTACTATACTCATTACTCTTATTATTATCAACCTAACTCATATTATTAGCCATATTATGCTTATATGATCGATAGGACGACAATTACTATACTTATTACTCTTATTTTTATCAATCTAACTCATATTATTAGCCATATTATGCTTATATGATCGATAGGACGACAATTACTATACTCACTACTCTTATTGTTATCAATCTAACTCATATTATTAGCCATATTATGCTTATATGATCGATAGGACGACAATTACTATACTTATTACTCTTATTATTATCAATCTAACGCATACTATTAGCCATATTATGCTTATGTGGTCGATAGAACGACAATTACTATACTTATTACTCTTATTATTATCAATCTAACTCATATTATTAGCCATATTATGCTTATATGATCGACAGAACGACAATTGCTATACTTATTACATTCACTATTATTAATCTAACTCATATTATTAACCATATTATGCAGATATGATCGATAGAACGACAATTACTGTACATATTACTCTCATTATTATCAATCTAACTCATATTATTAACCATATTATGCTTATGTGATCGATAGAACGACAATTACTATACTTATTACTCTTATTATTATCAATCTAACTCATATTACTAGCCATATTATGCTAATATGATCGATAGAACGACATTTACTATACTCATTACTCTTATTATTATCAATCTAACTCATATTATTAGCCATATTATGCAAATATGATCGATAGAACGACAATTACTATACTTATTACTCTTATTATTATCAATCTAACTCATATTATTAGCCATATTATGCTTATATGATCGATAGGACGTCAATTACTATACTTATTAATCTTATTATTATCAATCTAACTCATATTATTAGCCATATTATGCTTATATGATCGACAGAACGAAAACTACTATTCTTACTACACTCACTGTTATCAATCTAACTCATATTATTAACCATATTATGCTTATATGATCGATAGAACGACAATTACTATACTTATTAGTCTTATCATTATCAATTAACTCATATTATTAGCCATATTATGCTTATGTGATCGATAGGACGACAATTACTATACTTATTACTCTTATTATTATCAATCTAACTCATATTATTAGCCATATTATGCATATATGATCGATGGAACCATAATTACTATACTCACTACTCTTATTATTATCAATCTAACTCATATTATTAGCCATATTATGCTTATATGATCGATAGGACGACAATTACTATACTTATTACTCTTATTATTATCAATCTAACTCATATTATTAGCCATATTATGCTTATAACGATCGACAGAACGATAATTACTATACTCACTACTCTTATTATTATCAATCTAACTCATATTATTAGCCATATTATGCTTATATGATCGATAGCACGACAATTACTATACTTATTACTCTTATTATTATCAATCTAACTCATATTATTAGCCATATTATGCTTATATGATCGACAGAACGACAATTACTATTCTTATTACACTCCCTGTTGTCAATCTAACTCATATTATTAACCATATTATGCTTATATGATCGGTACACAACGATAATTACTATACTTATTACTCATATTATTGTCAATCTAACTCATATTATTAGCCATATTATGCTTATATGATCGATAGGACGACAATTACTATACTTATTACTCTTATTATTATCAATCTAACTCATATTATTAGCCATATTATGCTTATATGATCGACAGAACGACAATTACTATTCTTATTACACTCCCTGTTGTCAATCTAACTCATATTATTAACCATATTATGCTTATATGATCGGTACAACGATAATTACTATACTTATTACTCATATTATTGTCAATCTAACTCATATTATTAGCCATATTATGCTTATATGATCGATAGAACGACAATTACTATACTCATTACTCTTATTATTATCAACCTAACTCATATTATTAGCCATATTATGCTTATATGATCGATAGATAGGACGACAATTACTATACTTATTACTCTTATTTTTATCAATCTAACTCATATTATTAGCCATATTATGCGTATATGATCGATAGGACGACAATTACTATACTCACTACTCTTATTGTTATCAATCTAACTCATATTATTAGCCATATTATGCTTATATGATCGATAGGACAACAATTACTATACTTATTACTCTTATTATTATCAATCTAACGCATACTATTAGCCATATTATGCTTATATGATCGACAGAACGACAATTACTATTCTTATTACACTCCCTGTTGTCAATCTAACTCATATTATTAACCATATTATGCTTATATGATCGGTACAACGATAATTACTATACTTATTACTCATATTATTGTCAATCTAACTCATATTATTAGCCATATCATGCTTATATGATCGATAGAACGACAATTACTATACTCATTACTCTTATTATTATCAACCTAACTCATATTATTAGCCATATTATGCTTATATGATCGATAGGACGACAATTACTATACTTATTACTCTTATTTTTATCAATCTAACTCATATTATTAGCCATATTATGCTTATATGATCGATAGGACGACAATTACTATACTCACTTCTCTTATTGTTATCAATCTAACTCATATTATTAGCCATATTATGCTTATATGATCGATAGGACGACAATTACTATACTTATTACTCTTATTATTATCAATCTAACGCATACTATTAGCCATATTATGCTTATGTGGTCGATAGAACGACAATTACTATACTTATTACTCTTATTATTATCAATCTAACTCATATTATTAGCCATATTATGCTTATATGATCGACAGAACGACAATTGCTATACTTATTACATTCACTATTATTAATCTAACTCATATTATTAACCATATTATGCAGATATGATCGATAGAACGACAATTACTGTACTTATTACTCTCATTATTATCAATCTAACTCATATTATTAACCATATTATGCTTATGTGATCGATAGGACGACAATTACTATACTTATTACTCTTATTATTATCAATCTAACTCATATTACTAGCCATATTATGCTAATATGATCGATAGAACGACATTTACTATACTCATTACTCTTATTATTATCAATCTAACTCATATTATTAGCCATATTATGCAAATATGATCGATAGAACGACAATTACTATACTTATTACTCTTATTATTATCAATCTAACTCATATTATTAGCCATATTATGCTTATATGATCGACAGAACGAAAACTACTATTCTTATTACACTCCCTGTTATCAATCTAACTCATATTATTAACCATATTATGCTTATATGATCGATAGAACGACAATTACTATACTTATTAGTCTTATCATTATCAATTAACTCATATTATTAGCCATATTATGCTTATGTGATCGATAGGACGACAATTACTATACTTATTACTCTTATTATTATCAATCTAACTCATATTATTAGCCATATTATGCTTATACGATCGACAGAACGATAATTACTATACTCACTACTCTTATTATTATCAATCTAACTCATATTATTAGCCATATTATGCTTATATGATCGATAGGACGACAATTACTATACTTATTACTCTTATTATTATCAATCTAACTCATATTATTAGCCATATTATGCTTATATGATCGACAGAACGACAATTACTATTCTTATTACACTCCCTGTTGTCAATCTAACTCATATTATTAACCATATTATGCTTATATGATCGGTACAACGATAATTACTATACTTATTACTCATATTATTGTCAATCTAACTCATTATTATTTAGCCCATATTATGCTTATATGATCGATAGAACGACAATTACTATACTCATTACTCTTATTATTATCAACCTAACTCATATTATTAGCCATATTATGCTTATATGATCGACAGAACGACAATTACTATTCTTATTACACTCCCTGTTGTCAATCTAGCTCATATTATTAGCCATATTATGCTTATATGATCGACAGAACGACAACTACTATTCTTACTACACTCCCTGTTATCAATCTAACTCATATTATTAACCATATTATGCTTATATGATCGATAGAACGACAATTACTATACCTATTAGTCTTATCATTATCAATTAACTCATATTATTAGCCATATTATGCTTATGTGATCGATAGGACGACAATTACTATACTTATTACTCTTATTATTATCAATCTGACTCATATTATTAGCCATATTATGCTTATATGATCGATGGAACGATAATTACTATACTCACTACTCTTATTATTATCAATCTAACTCATATTATTAGCCATATTATGCTTATATGATCGATAGGACGACAATTACTATACTTATTACTCTTATTATTATCAATCTAACTCATATTATTAGCCATATTATGCTTATATGATCGACAGAGAGACAATTACTATTCTTATTACACTCCCTGTTGTCAATCTAACTCGTATTATTAACCATATTATGCTTATATGATCGGTAGAACGATAATTACTATACTTATTACTCTTATTATTATCAATCTAACTCATATTATTAGCCATATTATGCTTATATGATCGATAGAGCGTCAATTACTATACTCACTACTCTTATTGTTATCAATCTAACTCATATTATTAGCCATATTATGCTTATATGATCGATAGGACGAAAATTACTATACTTATTACTCTTATTATTATCAATGTAACTCATATTATTAACCATATTATGCAAATATGATCGATAGAACGACAATAACTATACTCGTTACTCTTATTATTATCAATCTAACTCATATTATTAGGCATATTATGCTTATATGATCGACAGGACGACAATTACTATACTTGTTACTCTTATTATTATCAATCTATCTCATATTATTAGCCATATTATGCTTATATGATCGATAGGACGACAATTACTATACTCACTACTCTTATTGTTATCAATCTAACTCATATTATTATCCATATTATGCTTATATGATCGATAGAACGACAACTACTATACTTATTAGTCTTATTATTATCAATCTAACTCATATTATTAGCCATATTATGCTTATATGATCGACAGAACGATAATTACTATACTCACTACTCTTATTATTATCAATCTAACTCATATTATTAGCCATATTATGCTTATATGATCGATAGGACGACAATTACTATACTTATTACTCTTATTATTATCAATCTAACTCATATTATTAGCCATATTATGCTTATATGATCGACAGAACGACAATTACTATTCTTATTACACTTCCTGTTGTCAATCTAACTCATATTATTAACCATATTATGCTTATATGATCGGTACAACGATAATTACTATACTTATTACTCTTATTATTATCAATCTAACTCATATTACTAGCCATATTATGCTAATATGATCGATAGAACGACATTTACTATACTCATTACTCTTATTATTATCAATCTAACTCATATTATTAGCCATATTATGCTTATATGAT
>NW_027474541.1:0-37439 GCF_050947335.1 Megachile rotundata
TCAATCTAACTCATATTATTAGCCATATTATGCTTCTATGATCGATAGAACGACAATTACTATACACATTACTCTTACTATTATCAATCTAACTCATATTATTAACCATATTATGCTAATATGATCGATAGGAGGTCAATTACTATACTTATTACACTCACTATTATCAATCTAACTCATATTATTAACCATATTATGCAGATATGATCGATAGCACGACAATCACTATACTTATTACTCTTATTATTATCAACCTAGCTCATATTATTAGCCATATTATGCTTATATGATCGACAGAACGACAATTACTATACTTATTATTCTTATTTTTATCAACCTATCTCATATTATTAGCCATATTATGCTTAAATGATCGATAGAACGACAATTACTATACTTATTACTCTTAGTATTATCAATCTAACTCACATTATTAGCCATATTATGCTTATATGATCGATAGAACGACAATTACTATACTCACTACTCTTATTATTATAAATCTAACTAATATTATTAGCCATATTATGCAGATGTGATCGATAGAACGACAATTACTATACTTATTACTCTTATTATTATCAATCTAACTCATATTATTAGCCATATTATGCCTATATGATCGATAGAACGACAATTACTATACT
This sequence comes from Megachile rotundata, assembly GCF_050947335.1. Lineage (NCBI taxonomy): Eukaryota > Metazoa > Arthropoda > Insecta > Hymenoptera > Megachilidae > Megachile > Megachile rotundata. The sequence goes on from NW_027474541.1 coordinate 648, forward strand.
CATTACTCTTATTATTATCAATCTAACTCATATTATTAGCCATCTTATGCCTATATGATCGATAGAACGAGAATTACTATACTCACTACTCTTATTATTATCAATCTAACTCATATTATTAGCCATATTATGCTTATATGATCGATAGAACGAGAATTACTATACCCACTACTCTTAGTATTTTCAATCTAACTCATATTATTAGCCATTATATGCTTTCATGATCGATAGAACGACAATTACTATACTTATTACTCTTATTATTATCAATCTAACTCATATTATTAGCCATATTATGCTTATATGATCGATGGAACGACAATTACTAAACTCACTACTCTTATTATTATCAATCTAACTCATATTATTAGCCATATTATGCTTATATGATCGACAGAGCGACAATTACGATACTTATTACACTCACTATTATCAATCTAACTCATATTATTAACCATATTGTGGAGATATGATCGATAGCACGACATTTACTATACTTATTACACTCACTATTATCAATCTAACTCAAATTATTAACCATATTATGTAGATATGATCGATATAACGACAATTACTACACTTATGACACTCACTGTTATCAATCTAACTCATATTATTAGCCATATTATGCAGATGTGATCGATAGAACGACAATTACTATACTTATTACTCTTATTATTATCAATCTAACTCATATTATTAGCCATATTATGCTTATATGATCGATAGAACGACAATTACTATACACATTACTCTTACTATTATCAATCTAACTCATATTATTAACCATATTATGCTAATATGATCGATAGGAGGTCAATTACTATACTTATTACACTCACTATTATCAATCTGACTCATGTTATTAACCATATTATGCAGATATGATCGATAGCACGACATTTACTATACTCACTACTCTTATTAGTATCAATCTAACTCATATTATTAGCCATATTATGCCTATATGATCGATAGAACGACAATTACTATACTCATTACTCTTATTATTATGAATCTAACTCATATTATTAACCATATTATGCAGATATGATCGATAGAACTACAATTACTATACTCATTATTCTTATTATTATCAATCTAACTCATATTATTAGCCATCTTATGCCTATATGATCGATAGAACGAGAATTACTATACTCACTACTCTTATTATTATCAATCTAACTCATATTATTAGCCATATTATGCTTATATGATCGATAGAACGAGAATTACTATACCCACTACTCTTAGTATTTTCAATCTAACTCATATTATTAGCCATATTATGCTTTAATTATCGATAGAACGACAATCACTATACTTATTACTCTTATTATTATCAACCTAGCTCATATTATTAGCCATATTATGCTTATATGATCGACAGAACGACAATTGCTATACTTATTATTCTTATTTTTATCAACCTATCTCATATTATTAGCCATATTATGCTTAAATGATCGATAGAACGACAATTACTATACTTATTACTCTTATTATTATCAATCTAACTCAGATTATTAGCCATATTATGCTTACATGATCGATAGAACTACAATTACTATACTCATTACTCTTATTATTATGAATCTAACTCATATTATTAACCATATTATGCAGATATGATCGATAGAACGACAATTACTATACACATTACTCTTATTATTATCAATCTAACTCATATTATTAACCACATTATGCTAATACGATCGATAGGAGGTCAATTACTATACTTATTACACTCACTGTTATCAATCTAACTCATATTATTAGCCATATTATGCTTATATGATCGATAGAACGACAATTACTAAACTCACTACTCTTATTATTCTCAATCTAACTCATATTATTAGCCATATTATGCTTAAATGATCGATATAACGACAATTACTATACTTATTACTCTTATTATTATGAATCTAACTCATTTAATTAACCATATTATGCAGATATGATCGATAGAACTACAATTACTATACTTATTACTCTTATTATTATGAATCTAACTCATATTATTAACCATATTATGCAGATATGATCGATAGAACTACAATTACTATACTCATTATTCTTATTATTATCAATCTAACTCATATTATTAGCCATATTATGCCTATATGATCGATAGAACGAGAATTACTATACTCACTACTCTTAGTATTTTCAATTTAACTCATATTATTAGCCATATTATGCTTTAATGATCGATAGAACGACAATTACTATACTTATTACTCTTATTATTATCAATCTGACTCATATTATTAGTCATGTTATGCTTATGTGATCGATAGAACGACAATTACTAAACTCACTACTCTCATTATTATCAATCTAACTCATATTATTAGCCATATTATGCTTATATGATCGACAGAACGACAATTACGATACTTATTACACTCACTATTATCAATCTAACTCATATTATTAACCATATTGTGCAGATATGATCGATAGCACGAAATGTACTATACTTACTACACTCACTATTATCAATCTAACTCATATTATTAACCATATTATGCAAATTTGACCGATAGAACGACAATCACTATACTTATTACTCTTATTATTATCAACCTAGCTCATATAATTAGCCATATTATGCTTATATGATCGACAGAACGACAATTACTATACTTATTATTCTTATTTTTATCAACCTAACTCATATTATTAGCCATATTATGCTTAAATGATCGATATAACGACAATTACTATACTTATTACTCTTATTATTATGAATCTTACTCATTTTATTAACCATATTATGCAGATATGATCGATAGAACTACAATTACTATACTTATTACTCTTATTATTATGAATCTAACTCATATTATTAACCATATTATGCAGATATGATCGATAGAACTACAATTACTATACTCATTATTCTTATTATTATCTATCTAACTCATATTATTAGCCATATTATGCTTTAATGATCGATAGAACGACAATTACTATACTTATTACTCTTATTATTATCAATCTAACTCATATTATTAGCCATATTATGCTTATATGATCGATGGAACGACAATTACTAAACTCGCTACTCTTATTATTATCAATCTAACTCATATTATTAGCCATATTATGCTTATATGATCGACAGAAGGACAATTACTATACTTATTACACTTACTATTATCAATCTAACTCATATTATTAGCCATATTATGCTTATATGATCGATCGAACGACAATTACTATACAAACTACTCTTATTATTATCAATCTAACTCATATTATTAGCCATATTATGCTTATATGATCGATAGAACGACAATTACTATACTTACTACTCTTATTAGTATCAATCTAACTCATATTATTAGCCATGTTATGCTTGTATGATCGATAGAACGACAATCACTATACTTATTACTCTTATTATTATCAACCTAGCTCATATTATTAACCATATTATGCAGATATGATCGATAGAACGACAATTACTATACTTATTACTCTTATTATTATCAATCTAACTCAGATTATTAGCCATATTATGCTTACATGATCGATAGAACTACAATTACTATACTCATTACTCTTATTATTATGAATCTAACTCATATTATTAACCATATTATGCAGATATGATCGATAGAACGACAATTACTATACACATTACTCTTATTATTATCAATCTAACTCATATTATTAACCACATTATCCTAATACGATCGATAGGAGGTCAATTACTATACTTATTACACTCACTATTATCAATCTAACTCATATTATTAGCCATATTATGCTTATATGATCGATAGAACGACAATTACTAAACTCACTACTCTTATTATTCTCAATCTAACTCATATTATTAGCCATATTATGCTTAAATGATCGATATAACGACAATTACTATACTTATTACTCTTATTATTATGAATCTAACTCATTTAATTAACCATATTATGCAGATATGATCGATAGAACTACAATTACTATACTTATTACTCTTATTATTATGAATCTAACTCATATTATTAACCATATTATGCAGATATGATCGATAGAACTACAATTACTATACTCATTATTCTTATTATTATCAATCTAACTCATATTATTAGCCATATTATGCTTATATGATCGACAGAACGACAATTACGATACTTATTACACTCACTATTATCAATCTAACTCATATTATTAACCATATTGTGCAGATATGATCGATAGCACGAAATGTACTATACTTACTACACTCACTATTATCAATCTAACTCATATTATTAGCCATATTATGCTTATATGATCGATAGAACGGCAATTACTAAACTCACTACTCTTATTATTATCAATCTAACTCATATTATTAGCCATATTATGCTTATATGATCGACAGAACGACAATTACGATACTTATTACACTCACTATTATCCATCTAACTCATATTATTAACCATATTGTGCAGATATGATCGATAGCACTACATTTACTATACTTACTACACTCACTATTATCAATCTAACTCATATTATTAACCATATTATGCAAATTTGATCGATAGAACGACAATCACTATACTTATTACTCTTATTATTATCAACCTAGCTCATATCATTAGCCATGTTATGCTTATATGATCGACAGAACGACAATTACTATACTTATTATTCTTATTTTTATCAACCTAACTCATATTATTAGCCATATTATGCTTAAATGATCGATATAACGACAATTACTATACTTATTACTCTTATTATTATGAATCTAACTCATTTAATTAACCATATTATGCAGATATGATCGATAGAACTACAATTACTATACTTATTACTCTTATTATTATGAATCTAACTCATATTATTAACCATATTATGCAGATATGATCGATAGAACTACAATTACTATACTCATTATTCTTATTATTATCAATCTAACTCATATTATTAGCCATATTATGCTTATATGATCGACAGAACGACAATTACGATACTTATTACACTCACTATTATCAATCTAACTCATATTATTAACCATATTGTGCAGATATGATCGATAGCACGAAATGTACTATACTTACTACACTCACTATTATCAATCTAACTCATATTATTAGCCATATTATGCTTATATGATCGATAGAACGGCAATTACTAAACTCACTACTCTTATTATTATCAATCTAACTCATATTATTAGCCATATTATGCTTATATGATCGACAGAACGACAATTACGATACTTATTACACTCACTATTATCCATCTAACTCATATTATTAACCATATTGTGCAGATATGATCGATAGCACTACATTTACTATACTTACTACACTCACTATTATCAATCTAACTCATATTATTAACCATATTATGCAAATTTGATCGATAGAACGACAATCACTATACTTATTACTCTTATTATTATCAACCTAGCTCATATCATTAGCCATGTTATGCTTATATGATCGACAGAACGACAATTACTATACTTATTATTCTTATTTTTATCAACCTAACTCATATTATTAGCCATATTATGCTTAAATGATCGATATAACGACAATTACTATACTTATTACTCTTATTATTATGAATCTAACTCATTTAATTAACCATATTATGCAGATATGATCGATAGAACTACAATTACTATACTTATTACTCTTATTATTATGAATCTAACTCATATTATTAACCATATTATGCAGATATGATCGATAGAACTACAATTACTATACTCATTATTCTTATTATTATCAATCTAACTCATATTATTAGCCATATTATGCTTATATGATCGACAGAACGACAATTACGATACTTATTACACTCACTATTATCAATCTAACTCATATTATTAACCATATTGTGCAGATATGATCGATAGCACGAAATGTACTATACTTACTACACTCACTATTATCAATCTAACTCATATTATTAGCCATATTATGCTTATATGATCGATAGAACGGCAATTACTAAACTCACTACTCTTATTATTATCAATCTAACTCATATTATTAGCCATATTATGCTTTAATGATCGATAGAACGACAATTACTATACTTATTACTCTTATTATTATCAACCTAGCTCATATTATTAACCATATTGTGCAGATATGATCGATAGCACGAAATGTACTATACTTACTACACTCACTATTATCAATCTAACTCATATTATTAACCATATTATGCAAATTTGACCGATAGAACGACAATCACTATACTTATTACTCTTATTATTATCACCTAGCTCATATTATTAGCCATATTATGCTTATATGATCGACAGAACGACAATTACTATACTTATTATTCTTATTTTTATCAACCTAACTCATATTATTAGCCATATTATACTTAAATGATCGATATAACGACAATTACTATACTTATTACTCTTATTATTATGAATCTTACTCATTTTATTAACCATATTATGCAGATATGATCGATAGAACTACAATTACTATACTTATTACTCTTATTATTATGAATCTAACTCATATTATTAACCATATTATGCAGATATGATCGATAGAACTACAATTACTATACTCATTATTCTTATTATTATCTATCTAACTCATATTATTAGCCATATTATGCCTATATGATCGATAGAACGAGAATTACTATACTCACTACTCTTAGTATTATCAATCTAACTCATATTATTAGCCATATTATGCTTATATGATCGACAGAAGGACAATTACTATACTTATTACACTTACTATTATCAATCTAACTCATATTATTAGCCATATTATGCTTATATGATCGATCGAACGACAATTACTATACAAACTACTCTTATTATTATCAATCTAACTCATATTATTAGCCATATTATGCTTGTATGATCGATAGAACGACAATCACTATACCTATTACTCTTATTATTATCAACCTAGCTCATATTATTAGCCATATTATGCTTATATGATCTATAGAACGACAATTACTATACTTATTACTCTTATTATTATCAATCTAACTCATACTATTAGCCATATTATGCTTATATGATCGATAGAACGACAATTACTATACTCACTACTCTTATTATTATAAATCTAACTCATATTATTAGCCATATTATGCTTATATGATCGACAGAAGGACAATTACGATACTTATTACACTCACTATTATCAATCTAACTCATATTATTAACCATATTGTGGAGATATGATCGATAGCACGACATTTACTATACTTATTACACTCACTATTATCAATCTAACTCAAATTATTAACCATATTATGTAGATATGATCGATATAACGACAATTACTACACTTATGACACTCACTGTTATCAATCTAACTCATATTATTAGCCATATTATGCAGATGTGATCGATAGAACGACAATTACTATACTTATTACTCTTATTATTATCAATCTAACTCATATTATTAGCCATATTATGCTTATATGATCGATAGAACGACAATTACTATACACATTACTCTTACTATTATCAATCTAACTCATATTATTAACCATATTATGCTAATATGATCGATAGGAGGTCAATTACTATACTTATTACACTCACTATTATCAATCTGACTCATGTTATTAACCATATTATGCAGATATGATCGATAGCACGACATTTACTATACTTATTACGCTTATTATTATCAATCTAACTGATATTATTAGCCATATTATGCCTATATGATCGATAGAACGACAATTACTATACTCATTACTCTTATTATTATCAATCTAACTCATATTATTAGCCATATTATGCTTATATGATCGATAGAACGAGAATTACTATACTCATTACTCTTATTATTATCAATCTAACTCATATTATTAGCCATATTATGCGTATATGATCGATAGAACGACAATTATTATACTCACTACTCTTATTATTATCAATCTAACTCATATTATTAGCCATATTATGCTAACATAATCGACAGAACGACAATTACTATACTTATTACACTTACTGTTATCAATCTAGCTCATATTACTAGCCATATTATGCTTATATGATCGATAGAACGTCAATTACTATACTTATTAATCTTATTATTATGAATCTAACTCATATTATTAACCATATTATGCAGATATGATCGATAGAACTACAATTACTATACTCATTATTCATATTATTATCAATCTATCTCATATTATTAGCCATATTATGCCTATATGATCGATAGAACGAGAATGACTAACTCACTACTCTTAGTATTATCAATTTAACTCATATTATTAGACATATTATGCTTTAATGATCGATAGAACGACAATTACTATACTTATTACTCTTATTATTATCAATCTAACTCATATTATTAGCCATATTATGCTTATATGATCGATAGAACGGCAATTACTAAACTCACTACTCTTATTAGTATCAATCTAACTCATATTATTAGCCATATTATGCCTATATGATCGATAGAACGACAATTACTATACTCATTACTCTTATTATTATGAATCTAACTCATATTATTAACCATATTATGCAGATATGATCGATAGAACTACAATTACTATACTCATTATTCTTATTATTATCAATCTAACTCATATTATTAGCCATCTTATGCCTATATGATCGATAGAACGAGAATTACTATACTCACTACTCTTATTATTATCAATCTAACTCATATTATTAGCCATATTATGCTTATATGATCGATAGAACGAGAATTACTATACCCACTACTCTTAGTATTTTCAATCTAACTCATATTATTAGCCATATTATGCTTTAATGATCGATAGAACGACAATTACTATACTTATTACTCTTATTATTATCAATCTAACTCATATTATTAGCCATATTATGCTTATATGATCGATAGAACGACAATTACTATACACATTACTCTTACTATTATCAATCTAACTCATATTATTAACCATATTATGCTAATATGATCGATAGGAGGTCAATTACTATACTTATTACACTCACTATTATCAATCTGACTCATGTTATTAACCATATTATGCAGATATGATCGATAGCACGACATTTACTATACTTATTACGCTTATTATTATCAATCTAACTGATATTATTAGCCATATTATGCCTATATGATCGATAGAACGACAATTACTATACTCATTACTCTTATTATTATCAATCTAACTCATATTATTAGCCATATTATGCTTATATGATCGATAGAACGAGAATTACTATACTCATTACTCTTATTATTATCAATCTAACTCATATTATTAGCCATATTATGCGTATATGATCGATAGAACGACAATTATTATACTCACTACTCTTATTATTATCAATCTAACTCATATTATTAGCCATATTATGCTAACATAATCGACAGAACGACAATTACTATACTTATTACACTTACTGTTATCAATCTAGCTCATATTACTAGCCATATTATGCTTATATGATCGATAGAACGTCAATTACTATACTTATTAATCTTATTATTATGAATCTAACTCATATTATTAACCATATTATGCAGATATGATCGATAGAACTACAATTACTATACTCATTATTCATATTATTATCAATCTATCTCATATTATTAGCCATATTATGCCTATATGATCGATAGAACGAGAATGACTAACTCACTACTCTTAGTATTATCAATTTAACTCATATTATTAGACATATTATGCTTTAATGATCGATAGAACGACAATTACTATACTTATTACTCTTATTATTATCAATCTAACTCATATTATTAGCCATATTATGCTTATATGATCGATAGAACGGCAATTACTAAACTCACTACTCTTATTAGTATCAATCTAACTCATATTATTAGCCATATTATGCCTATATGATCGATAGAACGACAATTACTATACTCATTACTCTTATTATTATGAATCTAACTCATATTATTAACCATATTATGCAGATATGATCGATAGAACTACAATTACTATACTCATTATTCTTATTATTATCAATCTAACTCATATTATTAGCCATCTTATGCCTATATGATCGATAGAACGAGAATTACTATACTCACTACTCTTATTATTATCAATCTAACTCATATTATTAGCCATATTATGCTTATATGATCGATAGAACGAGAATTACTATACCCACTACTCTTAGTATTTTCAATCTAACTCATATTATTAGCCATATTATGCTTTAATGATCGATAGAACGACAATTACTATACTTATTACTCTTATTATTATCAATCTAACTCATATTATTAGCCATATTATGCTTATATGATCGATAGAACGACAATTACTATACACATTACTCTTACTATTATCAATCTAACTCATATTATTAACCATATTATGCTAATATGATCGATAGGAGGTCAATTACTATACTTATTACACTCACTATTATCAATCTGACTCATGTTATTAACCATATTATGCAGATATGATCGATAGCACGACATTTACTATACTTATTACGCTTATTATTATCAATCTAACTGATATTATTAGCCATATTATGCCTATATGATCGATAGAACGACAATTACTATACTCATTACTCTTATTATTATCAATCTAACTCATATTATTAGCCATATTATGCTTATATGATCGATAGAACGAGAATTACTATACTCATTACTCTTATTATTATCAATCTAACTCATATTATTAGCCATATTATGCGTATATGATCGATAGAACGACAATTATTATACTCACTACTCTTATTATTATCAATCTAACTCATATTATTAGCCATATTATGCTAACATAATCGACAGAACGACAATTACTATACTTATTACACTTACTGTTATCAATCTAGCTCATATTACTAGCCATATTATGCTTATATGATCGATAGAACGTCAATTACTATACTTATTAATCTTATTATTATGAATCTAACTCATATTATTAACCATATTATGCAGATATGATCGATAGAACTACAATTACTATACTCATTATTCATATTATTATCAATCTATCTCATATTATTAGCCATATTATGCCTATATGATCGATAGAACGAGAATGACTAACTCACTACTCTTAGTATTATCAATTTAACTCATATTATTAGACATATTATGCTTTAATGATCGATAGAACGACAATTACTATACTTATTACTCTTATTATTATCAATCTAACTCATATTATTAGCCATATTATGCTTATATGATCGATAGAACGGCAATTACTAAACTCACTACTCTTATTAGTATCAATCTAACTCATATTATTAGCCATATTATGCCTATATGATCGATAGAACGACAATTACTATACTCATTACTCTTATTATTATGAATCTAACTCATATTATTAACCATATTATGCAGATATGATCGATAGAACTACAATTACTATACTCATTATTCTTATTATTATCAATCTAACTCATATTATTAGCCATCTTATGCCTATATGATCGATAGAACGAGAATTACTATACTCACTACTCTTATTATTATCAATCTAACTCATATTATTAGCCATATTATGCTTATATGATCGATAGAACGAGAATTACTATACCCACTACTCTTAGTATTTTCAATCTAACTCATATTATTAGCCATATTATGCTTTAATGATCGATAGAACGACAATTACTATACTTATTACTCTTATTATTATCAATCTAACTCATATTATTAGCCATATTATGCTTATATGATCGATGGAACGACAATTACTAAACTCACTACTCTTATTATTATCAATCTAACTCATATTATTAGCCATATTATGCTTATATGATCGACAGAGCGACAATTACGATACTTATTACACTCACTATTATCAATCTAACTCATATTATTAACCATATTGTGGAGATATGATCGATAGCACGACATTTACTATACTTATTACACTCACTATTATCAATCTAACTCAAATTATTAACCATATTATGTAGATATGATCGATATAACGACAATTACTACACTTATGACACTCACTGCTATCAATCTAACTCATATTATTAACCATATTATGCAAATTTGAGCGATAGAACGACAATCACTATACTTATTACTCTTATTATTATCAACCTAGCTCATATTATTAGCCATATTATGCTTATATGATCGACAGAACGACAATTGCTATACTTATTATTCTTATTTTTATCAACCTATCTCATATTATTAGCCATATTATGCTTAAATGATCGATAGAACGACAATTACTATACTTATTACTCTGATTATTATCAATCTAACTCAGATTATTAGCCATATTATGCTTACATGATCGATAGAACTACAATTACTATACTCATTACTCTTATTATTATGAATCTAACTCATATTATTAACCATATTATGCAGATATGATCGATAGAACGACAATTACTATACACATTACTCTTATTATTATCAATCTAACTCATATTATTAACCACATTATGCTAATACGATCGATAGGAGGTCAATTACTATACTTATTACACTCACTGTTATCAATCTAACTCATATTATTAGCCATATTATGCTTATATGATCGATAGAACGACAATTACTAAACTCACTACTCTTATTATTCTCAATCTAACTCATATTATTAGCCATATTATGCTTAAATGATCGATATAACGACAATTACTATACTTATTACTCTTATTATTATGAATCTAACTCATTTAATTAACCATATTATGCAGATATGATCGATAGAACTACAATTACTATACTTATTACTCTTATTATTATGAATCTAACTCATATTATTAACCATATTATGCAGATATGATCGATAGAACTACAATTACTATACTCATTATTCTTATTATTATCAATCTAACTCATATTATTAGCCATATTATGCCTATATGATCGATAGAACGAGAATTACTATACTCACTACTCTTAGTATTTTCAATTTAACTCATATTATTAGCCATATTATGCTTTAATGATCGATAGAACGACAATTACTATACTTATTACTCTTATTATTATCAATCTGACTCATATTATTAGTCATGTTATGCTTATGTGATCGATAGAACGACAATTACTAAACTCACTACTCTCATTATTATCAATCTAACTCATATTATTAGCCATATTATGCTTATATGATCGACAGAACGACAATTACGATACTTATTACACTCACTATTATCAATCTAACTCATATTATTAACCATATTGTGCAGATATGATCGATAGCACGAAATGTACTATACTTACTACACTCACTATTATCAATCTAACTCATATTATTAACCATATTATGCAAATTTGACCGATAGAACGACAATCACTATACTTATTACTCTTATTATTATCAACCTAGCTCATATAATTAGCCATATTATGCTTATATGATCGACAGAACGACAATTACTATACTTATTATTCTTATTTTTATCAACCTAACTCATATTATTAGCCATATTATGCTTAAATGATCGATATAACGACAATTACTATACTTATTACTCTTATTATTATGAATCTTACTCATTTTATTAACCATATTATGCAGATATGATCGATAGAACTACAATTACTATACTTATTACTCTTATTATTATGAATCTAACTCATATTATTAACCATATTATGCAGATATGATCGATAGAACTACAATTACTATACTCATTATTCTTATTATTATCTATCTAACTCATATTATTAGCCATATTATGCTTTAATGATCGATAGAACGACAATTACTATACTTATTACTCTTATTATTATCAATCTAACTCATATTATTAGCCATATTATGCTTATATGATCGATGGAACGACAATTACTAAACTCGCTACTCTTATTATTATCAATCTAACTCATATTATTAGCCATATTATGCTTATATGATCGACAGAAGGACAATTACTATACTTATTACACTTACTATTATCAATCTAACTCATATTATTAGCCATATTATGCTTATATGATCGATCGAACGACAATTACTATACAAACTACTCTTATTATTATCAATCTAACTCATATTATTAGCCATATTATGCTTATATGATCGATAGAACGACAATTACTATACTTACTACTCTTATTAGTATCAATCTAACTCATATTATTAGCCATGTTATGCTTGTATGATCGATAGAACGACAATCACTATACTTATTACTCTTATTATTATCAACCTAGCTCATATTATTAACCATATTATGCAGATATGATCGATAGAACGACAATTACTATACTTATTACTCTTATTATTATCAATCTAACTCAGATTATTAGCCATATTATGCTTACATGATCGATAGAACTACAATTACTATACTCATTACTCTTATTATTATGAATCTAACTCATATTATTAACCATATTATGCAGATATGATCGATAGAACGACAATTACTATACACATTACTCTTATTATTATCAATCTAACTCATATTATTAACCACATTATCCTAATACGATCGATAGGAGGTCAATTACTATACTTATTACACTCACTATTATCAATCTAACTCATATTATTAGCCATATTATGCTTATATGATCGATAGAACGACAATTACTAAACTCACTACTCTTATTATTCTCAATCTAACTCATATTATTAGCCATATTATGCTTAAATGATCGATATAACGACAATTACTATACTTATTACTCTTATTATTATGAATCTAACTCATTTAATTAACCATATTATGCAGATATGATCGATAGAACTACAATTACTATACTTATTACTCTTATTATTATGAATCTAACTCATATTATTAACCATATTATGCAGATATGATCGATAGAACTACAATTACTATACTCATTATTCTTATTATTATCAATCTAACTCATATTATTAGCCATATTATGCTTATATGATCGACAGAACGACAATTACGATACTTATTACACTCACTATTATCAATCTAACTCATATTATTAACCATATTGTGCAGATATGATCGATAGCACGAAATGTACTATACTTACTACACTCACTATTATCAATCTAACTCATATTTTTAGCCATATTATGCTTATATGATCGATAGAACGGCAATTACTAAACTCACTACTCTTATTATTATCAATCTAACTCATATTATTAGCCATATTATGCTTATATGATCGACAGAACGACAATTACGATACTTATTACACTCACTATTATCCATCTAACTCATATTATTAACCATATTGTGCAGATATGATCGATAGCACTACATTTACTATACTTACTACACTCACTATTATCAATCTAACTCATATTATTAACCATATTATGCAAATTTGATCGATAGAACGACAATCACTATACTTATTACTCTTATTATTATCAACCTAGCTCATATCATTAGCCATGTTATGCTTATATGATCGACAGAACGACAATTACTATACTTATTATTCTTATTTTTATCAACCTAACTCATATTATTAGCCATATTATGCTTAAATGATCGATATAACGACAATTACTATACTTATTACTCTTATTATTATGAATCTAACTCATTTAATTAACCATATTATGCAGATATGATCGATAGAACTACAATTACTATACTTATTACTCTTATTATTATGAATCTAACTCATATTATTAACCATATTATGCAGATATGATCGATAGAACTACAATTACTATACTCATTATTCTTATTATTATCAATCTAACTCATATTATTAGCCATATTATGCTTATATGATCGACAGAACGACAATTACGATACTTATTACACTCACTATTATCAATCTAACTCATATTATTAACCATATTGTGCAGATATGATCGATAGCACGAAATGTACTATACTTACTACACTCACTATTATCAATCTAACTCATATTATTAGCCATATTATGCTTATATGATCGATAGAACGGCAATTACTAAACTCACTACTCTTATTATTATCAATCTAACTCATATTATTAGCCATATTATGCTTATATGATCGACAGAACGACAATTACGATACTTATTACACTCACTATTATCCATCTAACTCATATTATTAACCATATTGTGCAGATATGATCGATAGCACTACATTTACTATACTTACTACACTCACTATTATCAATCTAACTCATATTATTAACCATATTATGCAAATTTGATCGATAGAACGACAATCACTATACTTATTACTCTTATTATTATCAACCTAGCTCATATCATTAGCCATGTTATGCTTATATGATCGACAGAACGACAATTACTATACTTATTATTCTTATTTTTATCAACCTAACTCATATTATTAGCCATATTATGCTTAAATGATCGATATAACGACAATTACTATACTTATTACTCTTATTATTATGAATCTAACTCATTTAATTAACCATATTATGCAGATATGATCGATAGAACTACAATTACTATACTTATTACTCTTATTATTATGAATCTAACTCATATTATTAACCATATTATGCAGATATGATCGATAGAACTACAATTACTATACTCATTATTCTTATTATTATCAATCTAACTCATATTATTAGCCATATTATGCTTATATGATCGACAGAACGACAATTACGATACTTATTACACTCACTATTATCAATCCTAACTCATATTATTAACCATATTGTGCAGATATGATCGATAGCACGAAATGTACTATACTTACTACACTCACTATTATCAATCTAACTCATATTATTAGCCATATTATGCTTATATGATCGATAGAACGGCAATTACTAAACTCACTACTCTTATTATTATCAATCTAACTCATATTATTAGCCATATTATGCTTTAATGATCGATAGAACGACAATTACTATACTTATTACTCTTATTATTATCAACCTAGCTCATATTATTAACATATTGTGCAGATATGATCGATAGCACGAAATGTACTATACTTACTACACTCACTATTATCAATCTAACTCATATTATTAACCATATTATGCAAATTTGACCGATAGAACGACAATCACTATACTTACTACTCTTATTATTATCAACCTAGCTCATATTATTAGCCATATTATGCTTATATGATCGACAGAACGACAATTACTATACTTATTATTCTTATTTTTATCAACCTAACTCATATTATTAGCCATATTATACTTAAATGATCGATATAACGACAATTACTATACTTATTACTCTTATTATTATGAATCTTACTCATTTTATTAACCATATTATGCAGATATGATCGATAGAACTACAATTACTATACTTATTACTCTTATTATTATGAATCTAACTCATATTATTAACCATATTATGCAGATATGATCGATAGAACTACAATTACTATACTCATTATTCTTATTATTATCTATCTAACTCATATTATTAGCCATATTATGCCTATATGATCGATAGAACGAGAATTACTATACTCACTACTCTTAGTATTATCAATCTAACTCATATTATTAGCCATATTATGCTTATATGATCGACAGAAGGACAATTACTATACTTATTACACTTACTATTATCAATCTAACTCATATTATTAGCCATATTATGCTTGTATGATCGATAGAACGACAATCACTATACCTATTACTCTTATTATTATCAACCTAGCTCATATTATTAGCCATATTATGCTTATATGATCTATAGAACGACAATTACTATACTTATTACTCTTATTATTATCAATCTAACTCATATTATTAGCCATATTATGCTTATATGATCGATAGAACGACAATTACTATACTCACTACTCTTATTATTATAAATCTAACTCATATTATTAGCCATATTATGCTTATATGATCGACAGAAGGACAATTACTATACTTATTACACTCACTATTATCAATCTAGCTCATATTATTAGCCATATTATGCTTATATGATCGATAGAACGACAATTACTAAACTCACTTCTCTTATTATTCTCAATCTAACTCATATTATTAGCCATATTATGCTTAAAAGATCGATAGAACGACAATTACTATACTTATTACTCTTATTATTATGAATCTAACTCATTTTATTAACCATATTATGCAGATATGATCGATAGAACTACAATTACTATACTTATTACTCTTATTATTATGAATATAACTCATATTATTCACCATATTATGCAGATATGATCGATAGAACTACAATTACTATACTCATTATTCTTATTATTATCAATCTAACTCATATTATTAGCCATATTATGCCTATATGATCGATAGAACGAGAATTACTAACTCACTACTCTTAGTATTATCAATCTAACTCATATTATTAGCCATATTATGCTTATATGATCTATAGAACGACAATTACTATACTTATTACTCTTATTATTATCAATCTAACTCATATTATTAGCCATATTATGCTTATATGACCGATAGAACGACAATTACTATACTTATTACTCTTATTATTATCAATCTAACTCATATTATTAGTCATATTATGCTTATATGATCGATAGAACGAGAATTACTAACTCACTACTCTTAGTATTATCAATCTAACTCATATTATTAGCCATATTATGCTTATATGATCTATAGAACGACAATTACTATACTTATTACTCTTATTATTATCAATCTAACTCATATT
This sequence comes from Megachile rotundata, assembly GCF_050947335.1. Classification (NCBI taxonomy): domain Eukaryota; kingdom Metazoa; phylum Arthropoda; class Insecta; order Hymenoptera; family Megachilidae; genus Megachile; species Megachile rotundata. The sequence goes on from NW_027474541.1 coordinate 19,185, forward strand.
ATTAGCCATATTATGCTTAAATGATCGATAGAACGACAATTACTATACTTATTACTCTTACTATTATCAATCTAACTCACATTATTAGCCATATTATGCTTATATGATCGATAGAACGACATTTACTATACTTATTACTCTTATTATTATCAATCTAACTCACATTATTAGCCATATTATGCTTATATGATCGATAGAACGACAATTACTATAATCACTACTCTTATTATTATAAATCTAACTCATATTATTAGCCATATTATGCTTATATGATCGACAGAACGACAATTACTATACTTATTACACTTACTATTATCAATCTAACTCATATTATTAACCATATTATGCAGATGTGATCGATAGAATGACAATTACTATACTTATTACTCTTATTATTATCAATCTAACTCATATTATTAGCCATATTATGCTTATATGATCGATAGAACGACAATTACTAAACTCACTACTCTTATTATTCTCAATCTAACTCATATTATTAGCCATATTATGCTTATATGATCGATAGAACGACAATTACTATACTTATTATTCTTATTTTTATCAACCTAACTCATATTATTAGCCATATTATGCTTAAATGATCGATATAACGACAATTACTATACTTATTACTCTTATTATTATGAATCTAACTCATTTAATTAACCATATTATGCAGATATGATCGATAGAACTACAATTACTATACCTATTACTCTTATTATTATGAATCTAACTCATATTATTAACCATATTATGCAGATATGATCGATAGAACTACAATTACTATACTCATTATTCTTATTATTATCAATCTAACTCATATTATTAGCCATATTATGCTTATATGATCGACAGAACGACAATTACGATACTTATTACACTCACTATTATCAATCTAACTCATATTATTAACCATATTGTGCAGATATGATCGATAGCACGAAATGTACTATACTTACTACACTCACTATTATCAATCTAACTCATATTATTAGCCATATTATGCTTATATGATCGATAGAACGGCAATTACTAAACTCACTACTCTTATTATTATCAATCTAACTCATATTATTAGCCATATTATGCTTATATGATCGACAGAACGACAATTACGATACTTATTACACTCACTATTATCCATCTAACTCATATTATTAACCATATTGTGCAGATATGATCGATAGCACTACATTTACTATACTTACTACACTCACTATTATCAATCTAACTCATATTATTAACCATATTATGCAAATTTGATCGATAGAACGACAATCACTATACTTATTACTCTTATTATTATCAACCTAGCTCATATCATTAGCCATGTTATGCTTATATGATCTCGACAGAACGACAATTACTATACTTATTATTCTTATTTTTATCAACCTAACTCATATTATTAGCCATATTATGCTTAAATGATCGATATAACGACAATTACTATACTTATTACTCTTATTATTATGAATCTAACTCATTTAATTAACCATATTATGCAGATATGATCGATAGAACTACAATTACTATACTTATTACTCTTATTATTATGAATCTAACTCATATTATTAACCATATTATGCAGATATGATCGATAGAACTACAATTACTATACTCATTATTCTTATTATTATCAATCTAACTCATATTATTAGCCATATTATGCCTATATGATCGATAGAACGAGAATTACTATACTCACTACTCTTAGTATTTTCAATTTAACTCATATTATTAGCCATATTATGCTTATATGATCTATAGAACGACAATTACTATACTTATTACTCTTATTATTATCAATCTAACTCATATTATTAGCCATATTATGCTTATATGATCGATAGAACGACAATTACTATACTCACTACTCTTATTATTATAAATCTAACTCATATTATTAGCCATATTATGCTTATATGATCGACAGAAGGACAATTACTATACTTATTACACTCACTATTATCAATCTAGCTCATATTATTAGCCATATTATGCTTATATGATCGATAGAACGACAATTACTAAACTCACTTCTCTTATTATTCTCAATCTAACTCATATTATTAGCCATATTATGCTTAAAAGATCGATAGAACGACAATTACTATACTTATTACTCTTATTATTATGAATCTAACTCATTTTATTAACCATATTATGCAGATATGATCGATAGAACTACAATTACTATACTTATTACTCTTATTATTATGAATATAACTCATATTATTCACCATATTATGCAGATATGATCGATAGAACTACAATTACTATACTCATTATTCTTATTATTATCAATCTAACTCATATTATTAGCCATATTATGCCTATATGATCGATAGAACGAGAATTACTAACTCACTACTCTTAGTATTATCAATCTAACTCATATTATTAGCCATATTATGCTTATATGATCTATAGAACGACAATTACTATACTTATTACTCTTATTATTATCAATCTAACTCATATTATTAGCCATATTATGCTTATATGATCGATAGAACGACAATTACTATACTTATTACTCTTATTATTATCAATCTAACTCATATTATTAGTCATATTATGCTTATATGATCGATAGAACGAGAATTACTAACTCACTACTCTTAGTATTATCAATCTAACTCATATTATTAGCCATATTATGCTTATATGATCTATAGAACGACAATTACTATACTTATTACTCTTATTATTATCAATCTAACTCATATTATTAGCCATATTATGCTTAAATGATCGATAGAACGACAATTACTATACTTATTACTCTTACTATTATCAATCTAACTCACATTATTAGCCATATTATGCTTATATGATCGATAGAACGACATTTACTATAATCACTACTCTTATTATTATAAATCTAACTCATATTATTAGCCATATTATGCTTATATGATCGACAGAACGACAATTACTATACTTATTACACTTACTATTATCAATCTAACTCATATTATTAACCATATTATGCAGATGTGATCGATAGAATGACAATTACTATACTTATTACTCTTATTATTATCAATCTAACTCATACTATTAGCCATATTATGCTTATATGATCGATAGAACGACAATTACTAAACTCACTTCTCTTATTATTCTCAATCTAACTCATATTATTAGCCATATTATGCTTAAAAGATCGATAGAACGACAATTACTATACTTATTACTCTTATTATTATGAATCTAACTCATTTTATTAACCATATTATGCAGATATGATCGATAGAACTACAATTACTATACTTATTACTCTTATTATTATGAATATAACTCATATTATTCACCATATTATGCAGATATGATCGATAGAACTACAATTACTATACTCATTATTCTTATTATTATCAATCTAACTCATATTATTAGCCATATTATGCCTATATGATCGATAGAACGAGAATTACTAACTCACTACTCTTAGTATTATCAATCTAACTCATATTATTAGCCATATTATGCTTATATGATCTATAGAACGACAATTACTATACTTATTACTCTTATTATTATCAATCTAACTCATATTATTAGCCATATTATGCTTATATGATCGATAGAACGATAATTACTATACTTATTACTCTTATTATTATCAATCTAACTCATATTATTAGTCATATTATGCTTATATGATCGATAGAACGAGAATTACTAACTCACTACTCTTAGTATTATCAATCTAACTCATATTATTAGCCATATTATGCTTATATGATCTATAGAACGACAATTACTATACTTATTACTCTTATTATTATCAATCTAACTCATATTATTAGCCATATTATGCTTAAATGATCGATAGAACGACAATTACTATACTTATTACTCTTACTATTATCAATCTAACTCACATTATTAGCCATATTATGCTTATATGATCGATAGAACGACATTTACTATACTTATTACTCTTATTATTATCAATCTAACTCACATTATTAGCCATATTATGCTTATATGATCGATAGAACGACAATTACTATAATCACTACTCTTATTATTATAAATCTAACTCATATTATTAGCCATATTATGCTTATATGATCGACAGAACGACAATTACTATACTTATTACACTTACTATTATCAATCTAACTCATATTATTAACCATATTATGCAGATGTGATCGATAGAATGACAATTACTATACTTATTACTCTTATTATTATCAATCTAACTCATATTATTAGCCATATTATGCTTATATGATCGATAGAACGACAATTACTAAACTCACTACTCTTATTATTCTCAATCTAACTCATATTATTAGCCATATTATGCTTATATGATCGATAGAACGACAATTACTATACTTATTATTCTTATTTTTATCAACCTAACTCATATTATTAGCCATATTATGCTTAAATGATCGATATAACGACAATTACTATACTTATTACTCTTATTATTATGAATCTAACTCATATTATTAACCATATTATGCAGATATGATCGATAGAACTACAATTACTATACTCATTATTCTTATTATTATCAATCTAACTCATATTATTAGCCATATTATGCCTATATGATCGATAGAACGAGAATTACTAACTCACTACTCTTAGTATTATCAATCTAACTCATATTATTAGCCATATTATGCTTATATGATCTATAGAACGACAATTACTATACTTATTACTCTTATTATTATCAATCTAACTCATATTATTAGCCATATTATGCTTATATGATCGATAGAACGACAATTACTATACTTATTACTCTTATTATTATCAATCTAACTCATATTATTAGTCATATTATGCTTATATGATCGATAGAACGAGAATTACTAACTCACTACTCTTAGTATTATCAATCTAACTCATATTATTAGCCATATTATGCTTATATGATCTATAGAACGACAATTACTATACTTATTACTCTTATTATTATCAATCTAACTCATATTATTAGCCATATTATGCTTAAATGATCGATAGAACGACAATTACTATACTTATTACTCTTACTATTATCAATCTAACTCACATTATTAGCCATATTATGCTTATATGATCGATAGAACGACATTTACTATAATCACTACTCTTATTATTATAAATCTAACTCATATTATTAGCCATATTATGCTTATATGATCGACAGAACGACAATTACTATACTTATTACACTTACTATTATCAATCTAACTCATATTATTAACCATATTATGCAGATGTGATCGATAGAATGACAATTACTATACTTATTACTCTTATTATTATCAATCTAACTCATATTATTAGCCATATTATGCTTATATGATCGATAGAACGACAATTACTAAACTCACTTCTCTTATTATTCTCAATCTAACTCATATTATTAGCCATATTATGCTTAAAAGATCGATAGAACGACAATTACTATACTTATTACTCTTATTATTATGAATCTAACTCATTTTATTAACCATATTATGCAGATATGATCGATAGAACTACAATTACTATACTTATTACTCTTATTATTATGAATATAACTCATATTATTCACCATATTATGCAGATATGATCGATAGAACTACAATTACTATACTCATTATTCTTATTATTATCAATCTAACTCATATTATTAGCCATATTATGCCTATATGATCGATAGAACGAGAATTACTAACTCACTACTCTTAGTATTATCAATCTAACTCATATTATTAGCCATATTATGCTTATATGATCTATAGAACGACAATTACTATACTTATTACTCTTATTATTATCAATCTAACTCATATTATTAGCCATATTATGCTTATATGATCGATAGAACGATAATTACTATACTTATTACTCTTATTATTATCAATCTAACTCATATTATTAGTCATATTATGCTTATATGATCGATAGAACGAGAATCACTACCTCACTACTCTTAGTATTATCAATCTAACTCATATTATTAGCCATATTATGCTTATATGATCTATAGAACGACAATTACTATACTTATTACTCTTATTATTATCAATCTAACTCATATTATTAGCCATATTATGCTTAAATGATCGATAGAACGACAATTACTATACTTATTACTCTTACTATTATCAATCTAACTCACATTATTAGCCATATTATGCTTATATGATCGATAGAACGACATTTACTATACTTATTACTCTTATTATTATCAATCTAACTCACATTATTAGCCATATTATGCTTATATGATCGATAGAACGACAATTACTATAATCACTACTCTTATTATTATAAATCTAACTCATATTATTAGCCATATTATGCTTATATGATCGACAGAACGACAATTACTATACTTATTACACTTACTATTATCAATCTAACTCATATTATTAACCATATTATGCAGATGTGATCGATAGAATGACAATTACTATACTTATTACTCTTATTATTATCAATCTAACTCATATTATTAGCCATATTATGCTTATATGATCGATAGAACGACAATTACTAAACTCACTACTCTTATTATTCTCAATCTAACTCATATTATTAGCCATATTATGCTTATATGATCGATAGAACGACAATTACTATACTTATTATTCTTATTTTTATCAACCTAACTCATATTATTAGCCATATTATGCTTAAATGATCGATATAACGACAATTACTATACTTATTACTCTTATTATTATGAATCTAACTCATATTATTAACCATATTATGCAGATATGATCGATAGAACTACAATTACTATACTCATTATTCTTATTATTATCAATCTAACTCATATTATTAGCCATATTATGCCTATATGATCGATAGAACGAGAATTACTATACTCACTACTCTTAGTATTTTCAATTTAACTCATATTATTAGCCATATTATGCTTTAATGATCGATAGAACGACAATTACTATACTTATTACTCTTATTATTATCAATCTAACTCATATTATTAGTCATGTTATGCTTATGTGATCGATAGAACGACAATTACTAAACTCACTACTCTTATTATTATCAATCTAACTCATATTATTAGCCATATTATGCTTATATGATCGACAGAACGACAATTACGATACTTATTACACTCACTATTATCAATCTAACTCATATTATTAACCATATTGTGCAGATATGATCGATAGCACGAAATGTACTATACTTACTACACTCACTATTATCAATCTAACTCATATTATTAACCATATTATGCAAATTTGACCGATAGAACGACAATCACTATACTTATTACTCTTATTATTATCAACCTAGCTCATATAATTAGCCATATTATGCTTATATGATCGACAGAACGACAATTACTATACTTATTATTCTTATTTTTATCAACCTAACTCATATTATTAGCCATATTATGCTTAAATGATCGATATAACGACAATTACTATACTTATTACTCTTATTATTATGAATCTTACTCATTTTATTAACCATATTATGCAGATATGATCGATAGAACTACAATTACTATACTTATTACTCTTATTATTATGAATCTAACTCATATTATTAACCATATTATGCAGATATGATCGATAGAACTACAATTACTATACTCATTATTCTTATTATTATCTATCTAACTCATATTATTAGCCATATTATGCTTTAATGATCGATAGAACGACAATTACTATACTTATTACTCTTATTATTATCAATCTAACTCATATTATTAGCCATATTATGCTTATATGATCGATGGAACGACAATTACTAAACTCGCTACTCTTATTATTATCAATCTAACTCATATTATTAGCCATATTATGCTTATATGATCGACAGAAGGACAATTACTATACTTATTACACTTACTATTATCAATCTAACTCATATTATTAGCCATATTATGCTTATATGATCGATCGAACGACAATTACTATACAAACTACTCTTATTATTATCAATCTAACTCATATTATTAGCCATATTATGCTTATATGATCGATAGAACGACAATTACTATACTTACTACTCTTATTAGTATCAATCTAACTCATATTATTAGCCATGTTATGCTTGTATGATCGATAGAACGACAATCACTATACTTATTACTCTTATTATTATCAACCTAGCTCATATTATTAACCATATTATGCAGATATGATCGATAGAACGACAATTACTATACTTATTACTCTTATTATTATCAATCTAACTCAGATTATTAGCCATATTATGCTTACATGATCGATAGAACTACAATTACTATACTCATTACTCTTATTATTATGAATCTAACTCATATTATTAACCATATTATGCAGATATGATCGATAGAACGACAATTACTATACACATTACTCTTATTATTATCAATCTAACTCATATTATTAACCACATTATCCTAATACGATCGATAGGAGGTCAATTACTATACTTATTACACTCACTATTATCAATCTAACTCATATTATTAGCCATATTATGCTTATATGATCGATAGAACGACAATTACTAAACTCACTACTCTTATTATTCTCAATCTAACTCATATTATTAGCCATATTATGCTTAAATGATCGATATAACGACAATTACTATACTTATTACTCTTATTATTATGAATCTAACTCATTTAATTAACCATATTATGCAGATATGATCGATAGAACTACAATTACTATACTTATTACTCTTATTATTATGAATCTAACTCATATTATTAACCATATTATGCAGATATGATCGATAGAACTACAATTACTATACTCATTATTCTTATTATTATCAATCTAACTCATATTATTAGCCATATTATGCTTATATGATCGACAGAACGACAATTACGATACTTATTACACTCACTATTATCAATCTAACTCATATTATTAACCATATTGTGCAGATATGATCGATAGCACGAAATGTACTATACTTACTACACTCACTATTATCAATCTAACTCATATTATTAGCCATATTATGCTTATATGATCGATAGAACGGCAATTACTAAACTCACTACTCTTATTATTATCAATCTAACTCATATTATTAGCCATATTATGCTTATATGATCGACAGAACGACAATTACGATACTTATTACACTCACTATTATCCATCTAACTCATATTATTAACCATATTGTGCAGATATGATCGATAGCACTACATTTACTATACTTACTACACTCACTATTATCAATCTAACTCATATTATTAACCATATTATGCAAATTTGATCGATAGAACGACAATCACTATACTTATTACTCTTATTATTATCAACCTAGCTCATATCATTAGCCATGTTATGCTTATATGATCGACAGAACGACAATTACTATACTTATTATTCTTATTTTTATCAACCTAACTCATATTATTAGCCATATTATGCTTAAATGATCGATATAACGACAATTACTATACTTATTACTCTTATTATTATGAATCTAACTCATTTAATTAACCATATTATGCAGATATGATCGATAGAACTACAATTACTATACTTATTACTCTTATTATTATGAATCTAACTCATATTATTAACCATATTATGCAGATATGATCGATAGAACTACAATTACTATACTCATTATTCTTATTATTATCAATCTAACTCATATTATTAGCCATATTATGCTTATATGATCGACAGAACGACAATTACGATACTTATTACACTCACTATTATCAATCTAACTCATATTATTAACCATATTGTGCAGATATGATCGATAGCACGAAATGTACTATACTTACTACACTCACTATTATCAATCTAACTCATATTATTAGCCATATTATGCTTATATGATCGATAGAACGGCAATTACTAAACTCACTACTCTTATTATTATCAATCTAACTCATATTATTAGCCATATTATGCTTATATGATCGACAGAACGACAATTACGATACTTATTACACTCACTATTATCCATCTAACTCATATTATTAACCATATTGTGCAGATATGATCGATAGCACTACATTTACTATACTTACTACACTCACTATTATCAATCTAACTCATATTATTAACCATATTATGCAAATTTGATCGATAGAACGACAATCACTATACTTATTACTCTTATTATTATCAACCTAGCTCATATCATTAGCCATGTTATGCTTATATGATCGACAGAACGACAATTACTATACTTATTATTCTTATTTTTATCAACCTAACTCATATTATTAGCCATATTATGCTTAAATGATCGATATAACGACAATTACTATACTTATTACTCTTATTATTATGAATCTAACTCATTTAATTAACCATATTATGCAGATATGATCGATAGAACTACAATTACTATACTTATTACTCTTATTATTATGAATCTAACTCATATTATTAACCATATTATGCAGATATGATCGATAGAACTACAATTACTATACTCATTATTCTTATTATTATCAATCTAACTCATATTATTAGCCATATTATGCTTATATGATCGACAGAACGACAATTACGATACTTATTACACTCACTATTATCAATCTAACTCATATTATTAACCATATTGTGCAGATATGATCGATAGCACGAAATGTACTATACTTACTACACTCACTATTATCAATCTAACTCATATTATTAGCCATATTATGCTTATATGATCGATAGAACGGCAATTACTAAACTCACTACTCTTATTATTATCAATCTAACTCATATTATTAGCCATATTATGCTTTAATGATCGATAGAACGACAATTACTATACTTATTACTCTTATTATTATCAACCTAGCTCATATTATTAACCATATTGTGCAGATATGATCGATAGCACGAAATGTACTATACTTACTACACTCACTATTATCAATCTAACTCATATTATTAACCATATTATGCAAATTTGACCGATAGAACGACAATCACTATACTTACTACTCTTATTATTATCAACCTAGCTCATATTATTAGCCATATTATGCTTATATGATCGACAGAACGACAATTACTATACTTATTATTCTTATTTTTATCAACCTAACTCATATTATTAGCCATATTATACTTAAATGATCGATATAACGACAATTACTATACTTATTACTCTTATTATTATGAATCTTACTCATTTTATTAACCATATTATGCAGATATGATCGATAGAACTACAATTACTATACTTATTACTCTTATTATTATGAATCTAACTCATATTATTAACCATATTATGCAGATATGATCGATAGAACTACAATTACTATACTCATTATTCTTATTATTATCTATCTAACTCATATTATTAGCCATATTATGCCTATATGATCGATAGAACGAGAATTACTATACTCACTACTCTTAGTATTATCAATCTAACTCATATTATTAGCCATATTATGCTTATATGATCGACAGAAGGACAATTACTATACTTATTACACTTACTATTATCAATCTAACTCATATTATTAGCCATATTATGCTTATATGATCGATCGAACGACAATTACTATACAAACTACTCTTATTATTATCAATCTAACTCATATTATTAGTCATATTATGCTTATATGATCGATAGAACGAGAATTACTAACTCACTACTCTTAGTATTATCAATCTAACTCATATTATTAGCCATATTATGCTATATGATCTATAGAACGACAATTACTATACTTATTACTCTTATTATTATCAATCTAACTCATATTATTAGCCATATTATGCTTAAATGATCGATAGAACGACAATTACTATACTTATTACTCTTACTATTATCAATCTAACTCACATTATTAGCCATATTATGCTTATATGATCGATAGAACGACATTTACTATACTTATTACTCTTATTATTATCAATCTAACTCACATTATTAGCCATATTATGCTTATATGATCGATAGAACGACAATTACTATAATCACTACTCTTATTATTATTAAATCTAACTCATATTATTAGCCATATTATGCTTATATGATCGACAGAACGACAATTACTATACTTATTACACTTACTATTATCAATCTAACTCATATTATTAACCATATTATGCAGATGTGATCGATAGAATGACAATTACTATACTTATTACTCTTATTATTATCAATCTAACTCATATTATTAGCCATATTATGCTTATATGATCGATAGAACGACAATTACTAAACTCACTACTCTTATTATTCTCAATCTAACTCATATTATTAGCCATATTATGCTTATATGATCGATAGAACGACAATTACTATACTTATTATTCTTATTTTATCAACCTAACTCATATTATTAGCCATATTATGCTTAAATGATCGATATAACGACAATTACTATACTTATTACTCTTATTATTATGAATCTAACTCATTTAATTAACCATATTATGCAGATATGATCGATAGAACTACAATTACTATACCTATTACTCTTATTATTATGAATCTAACTCATATTATTAACCATATTATGCAGAGATGATCGATAGAACTACAATTACTATACTCATTATTCTTATTATTATCAATCTAACTCATATTATTAGCCATATTATGCTTATATGATCGACAGAACGACAATTACGATACTTATTACACTCACTATTATCAATCTAACTCATATTATTAACCATATTGTGCAGATATGATCGATAGCACGAAATGTACTATACTTACTACACTCACTATTATCAATCTAACTCATATTATTAGCCAATATTATGCTTATATGATCGATAGAACGGCAATTACTAAACTCACTACTCTTATTATTATCAATCTAACTCATATTATTAGCCATATTATGCTTATATGATCGACAGAACGACAATTACGATACTTATTACACTCACTATTATCCATCTAACTCATATTATTAACCATATTGTGCAGATATGATCGATAGCACTACATTTACTATACTTACTACACTCACTATTATCAATCTAACTCATATTATTAACCATATTATGCAAATTTGATCGATAGAACGACAATCACTATACTTATTTACTCTTATTATTATCAACCTAGCTCATATCATTAGCCATTGTTATGCTTATATGATCTCGACAGAACGACAATTACTATACTTATTATTTCTTATTTTTATCAACCTAACTCATATTATTAGCCATATTATTGCTTAAATGATCGATATAACGACAATTACTATACTTATTACTCTTATTATTATGAATCTACTCATTTAATTAACCATATTATGCAGATATGATCGATAGAACTACAATTACTATACTTATTACTCATATTATTATGAATCTAACTCATAATATTAACCATATTATGCAGATATGATCGATAGAACTACAATTTACTATACTCATTATTCTTATTATTATCAATCTAACTCATATTATTAGCCATATTATGCTATATGATCGATAGAACGAGAATTACTATACTCACTACTCTTAGTATTTTCAATTTAGCTCATATTATTAGCCATATTATGCTTATATGATCTATAGAACGACAATTACTATACTTATTACTCTTATTATTATCAATCTAACTCATATTATTAGCCATATTATGCTTATATGATCGATAGAACGACAATTACTATACTCACTACTCTTATTATTATAAATCTAACTCATATTATTAGCCATATTATGCTTATATGATCGACAGAAGGACAATTACTATACTTATTACACTCACTATTATCAATCTAGCTCATATTATTAGCCATATTATGCTTATATGATCGATAGAACGACAATTACTAAACTCACTTCTCTTATTATTCTCAATCTAACTCATATTATTAGCCATATTATGCTTAAAAGATCGATAGAACGACAATTACTATACTTATTACTCTTATTATTATGAATCTAACTCATTTTATTAACCATATTATGCAGATATGATCGATAGAACTACAATTACTATACTTATTACTCTTATTGTTATGAATATAACTCATATTATTCACCATATTATGCAGATATGATCGATAGAACTACAATTACTATACTCATTATTCTTATTATTATCAATCTAACTCATATTATTAGCCATATTATGCCTATATGATCGATAGAACGAGAATTACTAACTCACTACTCTTAGTATTATCAATCTAACTCATATTATTAGCCATATTATGCTTATATGATCTATAGAACGACAATTACTATACTTATTACTCTTATTATTATCAATCTAACTCATATTATTAGCCATATTATGCTTATCTGATCGATAGGAACGACAATTACTATACTTATTACTCTTATTATAATCAATCTAACTCATATTATTAGTCATATTATGCTTATATGATCGATAGAACGAGAATTACTAACTCACTACTCTTAGTATTATCAATCTAACTCATATTATAGCCATATTATGCTTATATGATCTATAGAACGGACAATTACTATACTTATTACTCTTATTAATTATCAATCTAACTCATATTAATTAGCCATATTATGCTTAAATGATCGATAGAACGACAATTACTATACTTATTACTCTTACTATTATCAATCTAACTCACATTATTAGCCATATTATGCTTATATGATCGATAGAACGACATTTACTATAATCACTACTCTTATTATATATAAATCTAACTCATATTATTAGCCATATTATGCTTATATGATCGACAGAACGACAATTACTATACTTATTACACTTACTATTATCAATCTAACTCATATTATTAACCATATTATGCAGATGTGATCGATAGAATGACAATTACTATACTTATTACTCTTATTATTATCAATCTAACTCATATTATTAGCCATATTATGCTTATATGATCGATAGAACGACAATTACTAAACTCACTTCTCTTATTATTCTCAATCTAACTCATATTATTAGCCATATTATGCTTAAAAGATCGATAGAACGACAATTACTATACTTATTACTCTTATTATTATGAATCTAACTCATTTTATTAACCATATTATGCAGATATGATCGATAGAACTACAATTACTATACTTATTACTCTTATTATTATGAATATAACTCATATTATTCACCATATTATGCAGATATGATCGATAGAACTACAATTACTATACTCATTATTCTTATTATTATCAATCTAACTCATATTATTAGCCATATTATGCCTATATGATCGATAGAACGAGAATTACTAACTCACTACTCTTAGTATTATCAATCTAACTCATATTATTAGCCATATTATGCTTATATGATCTATAGAACGACAATTACTATACTTATTACTCTTATTATTATCAATCTAACTCATATTATTAGCCATATTATGCTTATATGATCGATAGAACGACAATTACTATACTTATTACTCTTATTATTATCAATCTAACTCATATTATTAGTCATATTATGCTTATATGATCGATAGAACGAGAATTACTAACTCACTACTCTTAGTATTATCAATCTAACTCATATTATTAGCCATATTATGCTTATATGATCTATAGAACGACAATTACTATACTTATTACTCTTATTATTATCAATCTAACTCATATTATTAGCCATATTATGCTTAAATGATCGATAGAACGACAATTACTATACTTATTACTCTTACTATTATCAATCTAACTCACATTATTAGCCATATTATGCTTATATGATCGATAGAACGACATTTACTATACTTATTACTCTTATTATTATCAATCTAACTCACATTATTAGCCATATTATGCTTATATGATCGATAGAACGACAATTACTATAATCACTACTCTTATTATTATAAATCTAACTCATATTATTAGCCATATTATGCTTATATGATCGACAGAACGACAATTACTATACTTATTACACTTACTATTATCAATCTAACTCATATTATTAACCATATTATGCAGATGTGATCGATAGAATGACAATTACTATACTTATTACTCTTATTATTATCAATCTAACTCATATTATTAGCCATATTATGCTTATATGATCGATAGAACGACAATTACTAAACTCACTACTCTTATTATTCTCAATCTAACTCATATTATTAGCCATATTATGCTTATATGATCGATAGAACGACAATTACTATACTTATTATTCTTATTTTTATCAACCTAACTCATATTATTAGCCATATTATGCTTAAATGATCGATATAACGACAATTACTATACTTATTACTCTTATTATTATGAATCTAACTCATATTATTAACCATATTATGCAGATATGATCGATAGAACTACAATTACTATACTCATTATTCTTATTATTATCAATCTAACTCATATTATTAGCCATATTATGCCTATATGATCGATAGAACGAGAATTACTATACTCACTACTCTTAGTATTTTCAATTTAACTCATATTATTAGCCATATTATGCTTTAATGATCGATAGAACGACAATTACTATACTTATTACTCTTATTATTATCAATCTAACTCATATTATTAGTCATGTTATGCTTATGTGATCGATAGAACGACAATTACTAAACTCACTACTCTTATTATTATCAATCTAACTCATATTATTAGCCATATTATGCTTATATGATCGACAGAACGACAATTACGATACTTATTACACTCACTATTATCAATCTAACTCATATTATTAACCATATTGTGCAGATATGATCGATAGCACGAAATGTACTATACTTACTACACTCACTATTATCAATCTAACTCATATTATTAACCATATTATGCAAATTTGACCGATAGAACGACAATCACTATACTTATTACTCTTATTATTATCAACCTAGCTCATATTATTAGCCATATTATGCTTATATGATCGACAGAACGACAATTACTATACTTATTATTCTTATTTTTATCAACCTATCTCATATTATTAGCCATATTATGCTTAAATGATCGATAGAACGACAATTACTATACTTATTACTCTTAGTATTATCAATCTAACTCACATTATTAGCCATATTATGCTTATATGATCGATAGAACGACAATTACTATACTCACTACTCTTATTATTATAAATCTAACTCATATTATTAGCCATATTATGCAGATGTGATCGATAGAACGACAATTACTATACCTATTACTCTTATTATTATCAATCTAACTCATATTATTAGCCATATTATGCTTCTATGATCGATAGAACGACAATTACTATACACATTACTCTTACTATTATCAATCTAACTCATATTATTAACCATATTATGCTAATATGATCGATAGGAGGTCAATTACTATACTTATTACACTCACTATTATCAATCTAACTCATATTATTAACCATATTATGCAGATATGATCGATAGCACGACAATCACTATACTTATTACTCTTATTATTATCAACCTAGCTCATATTATTAGCCATATTATGCTTATATGATCGACAGAACGACAATTACTATACTTATTATTCTTATTTTTATCAACCTATCTCATATTATTAGCCATATTATGCTTAAATGATCGATAGAACGACAATTACTATACTTATTACTCTTAGTATTATCAATATAACTCACATTATTAGCCATATTATGCTTATATGATCGATAGAACGACAATTACTATACTCACTACTATTATTATTATAAATCTAACTCATATTATTAGCCATATTATGCAGATGTGATCGATAGAACGACAATTACTATACTTATTACTCTTATTATTATCAATCTAACTCATATTATTAGCCATATTATGCCTATATGATCGATAGAACGACAATTACTATACTCATTACTCTTATTATTATCAATCTAACTCATATTATTAGCCATATTATGCTTATATGATCGATAGAACGACAATTACTATACTCACTACTCTTATTATTATCAATCTAACTCATATTATTAGCCATATTATGCTAGCATAATCGACAGAACGACAATTACTATACTTATTACACTTACTGTTATCAATCTAGCTCATATTACTAGCCATATTATGCTTATATGATCGATAGAACGTCAATTACTATACTTACTACTCTTATTAGTATCAATCTAACTCATATTATTAGCCATATTATGCCTATATGATCGATAGAACGACAATTACTATACTCATTACTCTTATTATTATGAATCTAACTCATATTATTAACCATATTATGCAGATATGATCGATAGAACTACAATTACTATACTCATTATTCTTATTATTATCAATCTAACTCATATTATTAGCCATCTTATGCCTATATGATCGATAGAACGAGAATTACTATACTCACTACTCTTATTATTATCAATCTAACTCAT